>NC_091839.1:31752868-32055899 GCF_037783145.1 Equus przewalskii | reverse complement strand
TACTGCTAATGGATATGTTTGACCCATTATTGATGAATGGTTCCCATGCGTCCTAAGAAACAGAAAATCAACAGGGCTGCCCTACATCCAGGCACTAGTGAACTCAGGGGAAGCTTGGATACAGGTGTGCCATTAAGATCCCCAGGTTGTCCTCTAGCTGAAAGGGAGAATATTTCTAGGTAAGAAAATAGAGGTTCTTCTTTTTGAGTATGCTATCAAACTAGGTTGAAATAACTCTTTTTCAGAAAACCAAAGAGTGTGAATCCTCACTAATTTGCAAATTTGATGAACTGATCAGCTTAAATTTGGTGCGTTAGTCAGAAAGTTAAAGATGAATATCTTTGCAGCCCAGTCTTGGTGTGCATACTTTAAATGGCCTCATCTCTAGGAAGACTATGGATCACTCACCCCTCATTCCATGAAGCTACAACAAAACAAGAGGTTTGATATGGGCAGTTAGGCTTATAACCTGATATTGAGACCACTGATGATCTCCAATGGAGTGTAGAAAATTCTGGATGTTATTCTCATTTTTACTTATAAATTCATCACTTGTATCCTGAGATTCTCTGTAGATTATGTTTATTATTTTTCTAATGTAAATATAAAATATTTTATACAGTAAAATTGAAAAGGATGACTACGGTGAGTTTTGGAAGTAAAAAGAGACCAGTCCTAGGAAAAGGGCACTGAGGAGCAGGGGAAATTCTGAAGATCCGGCACACCCACTTCCTTTTGAGACGAGTCTACTCTGAAAGAGTTTGATGGTCTATGCTCAGAATTTTGGGGCAGTGGTGCAAGGAACTTTAAGAGGGAGACCTCAGTCTACTATAAGGGCTATAGGGCTGATTTCTCTGAGGACATATGAAGATAAGAATACCCTGTGCACTGGAGCCCTGAACTTAAATATCCCAGAAAAGGAGGCTGTCTCTCTCATTGAGAGGGAGGGAAAGTATGGGTAGTGCCATGCAAAAATCAAAGGCTATTTGTGCAAGTAAAGAGCTGTTGTATCCAGCCAGATTGGGCTTCATTGGTTATTAGTAGGATAAGAGCAGATTTCATGTGACTAGCCAGTGCCATGAGCTGATTGAACTTATCCTCTAAGCTGAATGGACTTAGAGGTTAAATCTGGGGTATTAGTGGTAATCTGATTCTGAGGAAATTTTCCCAATTTGTCCACCAAATAAGTTGACGACATTAATTACCTACCAGAAGGTAAGTTTATTTATATATGAAAAAAGACACATGTCTCAAATGATAAATCTAGCTAGACCAGTATCGTACTTGGAGTAAACACATCATAAACATAGAACCCTGGTATCTAAGGACCAGGAACACTTGATTCTATTGTGCAACAGAAAACACAGCCTACTGCAAAAAATTCAATGGGAAAAATATAATGAGGCTCAAATATAGAAAAAAGGGTCTATAATTTTTTTAATTATTATAAGCTTTAGTTTTTAAGAAGTTATGATTTCTTAAATTTTGGATATCAAAAATTGAGCTTCTCATTCAAGCACAGAGTCCTGTGTCTAAAGGTCTCAAGTGAGCATCCTTTTTTTTGTCTGATCACTGGTACCCTGATTTGATCAGTTTCCACAGAAACCTCAGAGTGGAGTTTCCATAATCATGTAAGGCTTCGTGAGATGACTATTTACTAGGGGTTCTAATATTCTACTCCAAATATTGGTTGTATAGCCTTGATGAAAAGTATAATATATTAGCATTCTAAAATTACCTGTTGGTAACTGAGTGTTTATAGTAGAGACAGGTGAAAATGACCAGGGACAGATGAATTCTCAGGCTTCACTCAATAATATGTCCTGGGGTCACCTTTTGCAGACCCTATTTGAACTCTTCCTTTGCTCAGGAATTCTTATGATTCTAATTTAATGATTTTATAAAAACTGTGAAATTTTCCTTTAAAGCATGTGCTGAGTATTTCAAAACAATACTGAACTGTCATCAAAGGAAATTGTGTTAGATGAGAAAACTGAGGAATTGGTTCAAATAAGAGATACTGTGACATTTCAAAAGGTACTATAGAAAAATTGATAGCTGACATTTCAAAGCTGGGACATAATTGCATTATATCAGCAGTTCAGGGTCTATGTCTAGGAATCAGATGAAGGAAAAGTTCAGTGAAACTTTGAGTTTTCCCATTCCTGTGGAGAGTCCATATGGATTCCATTATTCCACCACAGTCAGATTGTTGGTAACAACCCTTCCTTGCTATATAACTGTCAAAATACCTGAGAGGAATGGAGCAAATGCTGACTTTTCAGAATTGTGAAAGAATCTCTCTTTCAGCAAAGTAGTACAAGTTGTAAGAAATTAGCTGTGTGTCTGTGCTAAGTCAGTTTTCTGAGAACTGCCACTCATCCCCTTAGTATCCAATTGACAGTGATACAGAACACAGGTAAGTAATCAATCAATCAACAAATATTTATGGAACAAGTACATTACTAAAAGAATTGTATCAAGTGTTACAGGAAATATAAACAAGCTTAAGCCTAACTTCCTCCAAGGAGTTGACCAACTTTTCACCAGGTAACTTATAAATACCTCACCTGTGAGTGAGTGTAACTCTTATTGAAGGCATGAACTCCGTAGGGCCTCAACAAGAAAGAACTTTATCTTTCTGCCACTATGACCTTCAAACATGCTGTCAGATCTCCTTTTTTCACATTTGATGACCTTTTATGGTCACTTTGGAGTAAGGGAAAACTTTCATTTTCAGCTATTAAAAAGTCTAGTCTATGTGGGCCACCAGAATTCACGCATCTTTGCCCTAGCAAACAGTGATGGTGCAGCTTCTTCCAAGGCTGACATTGTGGGCTACTCTAATGTCTTTCTTCATTTATGCCTCCAATTTCTGAGAACATGTGGGCTACTCCTAAGAATTCATGGTCAACTCCAGTAACAGCATAGGCCAGATATTTGGATGTCTGTGGGTTAGCAAACTTCCAGCCAGGACATGGTACCTATCTCCCTAATTATTTTAGATCACCCTCTAACCTGGATTAATTGGCGAGAAAGCCCACAGTACTCTCTAGTCATATAAATTTCGTTCAAAAACTTCCCCAAAAAATCTTTATGCTTCTCTTACAAAGACTTGTTGTGGGCATGGGAGAATGTGGTCAAAGGACCAGCTGGGCTACCTCTTAGTAAAGACCCATGGATGCACCTAGGAACTCTCTTTAAAATTTTGGATATTTATCATCCATTGCCCTCAGCTTTGAGGGTTTAGCTACAATTCTGGGATAACACAGATTGCTCCATCACATATCCCATTATAATAATGTAGGTGAATAAAGGATCTAGCTTCTCTGAGCTAAATCATGGGGGCTGCTTTACCTCAAAGCTTCATGAAGCATAAGCCTCAGGACACCTCATTTACCTCCAAGGTCCTATGCCTAATTTTGTATTTATAATTTTGTATTCCTTCCCTTAAAGTGCTCACTCCAAAATATATAAGCTTCAAGCCCCACAAACTTGAGTCTACTCCTGAGAGCGCATGTTGATTTGAAGACTGTCAAGTTCTCAAACTTGAGAGATGGCAAAGCCACTATCTGGAGCTTTCTGGTAAGGCTTTTTAAGAAGGAATTTAAAGATTTCTCATTTTATCAACAGAGACAACTAAGTGTCTTGGAAGTTTAAGTAGACACTATTAAAGGAGTTAGCCCCTTCTAAAGATCCTATATAGACCCAGAATTTTAGACAACCCTTGGAAATAGCAGAATATCTAAAGAAAACCCTATCTTTGCATTATCACCAATATAATCTTTACATGAGATTAATGTTTTGCTTTAGAATAGGACATAATAATCCATTTCCATGTGTCATGTGTAATATAGCACTATATATATGCCAACTCTCACTGTAATTCATTCAGACATTTTTGATCTTTAATCATAAATGCAATTTTGGGAGTCTTTTCCAGTATATAGAAGCCAAGAGATCCTCTTTTCATACTAAATTTAATCTTAATTTTGTATGTGTCAAATACCTGTGAATCTTTTCCATATGTATTTTTTGTATGACATCTCAACCTATCATCTCATTGATATTATACTACTTCTTCATTAACGGACTATTTTTCCTTCTAATACTTTCAAGTTTTTGATTTCTGTTTCACCGTGCTAGCCTTATCTTTCTATAGCAGGTCAGAAACATACTAAAAACTTGAAAAGCCATATTGGTCCTGTTTTTACTTTTGCATTTCTTCCTCCTTGGATATTACTATTTGTTTCACTAATGTTTTCCAGGTAACTTCCAGTTTACTTTGAAATGCTTCCCTTTCATGTCAAACACTGCTTTTTATCAAAAAACAGTAATTTGTCACTCTGTCTGTTTGGTTCTTCTGTATTTGTGAACTATTGCCTTGTAGTAAAATCTGAGCCAAATGGGGCTGTTTGGTGTACTTTGTATTCAGAAGGGATACAAGAAGACTCACAATCACGAGATGGCTGATCCCGCAGCACCAGGCTGTCTTTGTGCTGTGCTCACCCAGCACCCTACTGGAAATACGATGGGCTGCTGCTTGAATGCCCAAAGCTCAAGCTATACAGCTTTTCACAGTGTCCTAGAGACACTACTCTCTGTACCTATCAAAGAGATACTGCTTCTGTCTGCTTTTCCTCTCCCATTACCTTCAAACTGTCTTTTGTCCATTTATGTCCTAGAAGCATGGCAAACCATACATTTAGAGTCAGAAGACAGCCAGGACTATAAGGAATACGGATAGGTGGAGTTGAAAAAAATAAAAAAGGCTAGGGGCCGGCCCCATGGCCGATTGGTTAAGTTCACACGCTTTGCTGTGGCGGCCCGGGGTTTCGCCCATTCAGATTCCGAGCGCGGACATGGCACCACTCATTAGGCCATGTTGAGGTGGTGTCCCACATACCACTACTAGAGACCCACAACTAAAATATACAACTATCTACTTGGGGGATTTGGGGGGAAAAAGCAGAAAAAAAAAGAAAAACAAGAAGATTGGCAACAGTTGTTAGCTTAGGTGCGAATCTTTAAAAAGAAAAGGCTATCACAATCATCATTAAAATAGACTATCATTCTAACTACATATTTGGAGAACCAGAAAGACTCAGATAAACAGCTTTGTGATGGGAAGGCTGTTGTTCACTCATTAATGTGCATTTAAACAATGAAACATTTCTCATGGTTTCTCTCTAACAAATCCTGCCTCTAAAAGTTCTGTGCCTCATACTTTAATAGAATAATAAATATATATGTGTATATATGCTGGTAACAATAAAATAGGGTAGTTACACATTACATTAGACACTTGTTCTTTTCCTCAGATTAAAAACTAAAAACAAAAATAGCAAAATCCTGTAGTCTAATTTGAAGAAACAGACTCATTCAGAAGCTTGGTATTCAGTTAAGTAGGAATCTGTTTCATTACTCCCTTATGAAGATATAAAATATATACATTTTTATTCTAAAATACATTCACTTTTTCTAGACTCTGTTTTATTGTCTCACATCTGAAGAGTATACTCAGTATCTGAAGGCTGATGCCAAACCCGTGTCAAAGTAAAGATAATGAAAGTGATATTGCTTTCTAAAAGCACAGAAGCAAAAGCAGATACCTATGATGAACTGATTCTCAAATCTAACGCAGCATTTTAATTTTGTCTCTGCTCCCTCTCCAACTCATACAGCCATAGTACATTTTGAAATTCTTAGAGTTCTTTTTCATAGAAAATAACTAAAACCAGGAATCTTTAGAGAGCATAATATTTTCTAATCACAGATTTGTAGTGTGTTCCCAATATGTTGCTTCTTTAATTGAATGCCTTAAAATAGCAATTGCAATGCTCTAAATCTAATTTGTTAAAATGACAATAATGGAATTAGAGGATGAATGCACGGATGAAAATCTCTTCTCTAAATGAAGAAGAATTATTCATGATGGAAAACTATCAGAAGCAAGTTTGGGCTTCTCTAATAACATACTAGATAATTTTTTATATAAAATGTAGTTTCAAATATTTACCCTTTACTAATTCCTGTAAAATTCAATACAGCCCAAAGTGAGATAATTGAGGGAATATGAATGTTATATTCAAAATCATATTAGAGATTACTTTAGAGTTGAAATGAACCTGGTGATAATCTAGTATAATTTCATTTTGTTTATGAGTAAGCCCAGTCCCAGAGAGGTTAAAAAATAAATAAATAAGAGACTGTATTAATGGGTTGGGCATTGGTAAGATAAGAAACTTGTTCTCCCAACTCCATGCCCAGAGTGCCTTCCACAACCTCACTAAGGACTTACTATGCAGGCAAATTTGAGACCAGAGACTGGTCCATTAAAAAATGAAGTCCTGATTTATACCAGGGACACAGGGATGGTTCAACATCTGCAAGTCAATCAACGTGATACACTACATCAACAAAATGAAAAACAAAAACCACATGATCATCTCAATAGATGCAGAGAAAGCATTCGACAAGATCCAACACCCATTTATGATAAAAACCCTCAGTAAAATGGGTATAGAAGGAAAGTACCTCAACATAATAAAGGCCATATATGATAGACCCACAGCCAACATCATACTCAATGGACAAAAGCTGAAAGCCATCCCTCTGAGGACAGGAGCAAGACAAGGGTGCCCACTTTCACCACTCCTATTCAACATAGTACTGGAGGTGCTGGCCAGAGCAATTCGGCAGGAAAAAGAAATAAAAGGAATCCAAATAGGTAACGAAGAAGTAAAACTCTCGTTGTTTGCAGACGACATGATCTTATACATAGAAAACCCCAAAGAATCCACAGAAAAACTATTAGAAATAATCAACAACTACAGCAAAGTATCAGGGTATAAAATTAACGTGCATAAATCAGTAGCATTTCTATACACTAACAATAAACTAACAGAATAAGAACTCAAGAACTCTATCCCATTCACAATCGCAACGAAAAGAATAAAATACCTTGGGATAAACTTAACCAAGGAAGTGAAGGATCTATACAATGAAAACTACAAGACTTTCTTGAAAGAAATAGGCGATGACATAAAGAGATGGAAAAACATTCCTTGTACATGGATTGGAAGAATAAACATAGTTAAAATGTCCATACTACCTAAAGCAATATACAGATTCAATGCTATCCCAATCAGAATCCCAAGAACATTCTTCACAGAAATTGAACAAACAATCCTAAAATTCATATGGGGGAACAAAAGACCGCGAATTGCTAAAGCAATCCTGAGCAAGAAAAACAAAGCCGGCGGAATCACAATCCCCGATTTCAAAACATACTACAAAGCTACAGTGATCAAAACAGCATGGTACTGGTACAAAAACAGGTCCACAGATCAATGGAACAGAATTGAAAGCCCAGAGATAAAACCACACATCTATGGACAGCTAATCTTCGACAAAGGAGCAGAGGGCCTACAATGGAGAAAAGAAAGTCTCTTCAACAAATGGTGCTGGGAAAACTGGACAGCCACATGCAAAAGATTGAAAATTGACCATTCTTTTTCACCACACACCAAAATAAACTCAAAATGGATCAAAGACCTAAAGATTAGGCCTGAGACAATAAGTCTTTTGGAAGAGAATATAGGCAGTACACTCTTTGACATCAGTTTCAAAAGAATCTTTTCAGACACTGTAACTCCTCAGTTGAGGGAAACAATAGAAAGAATAAACAAATGGGACTTCATCAGACTAAAGAGCTTCTTCAAGGCAAGGGAAAACAGGATTGAAACAAAAAAACAGCTCACTAATTGGGAAAAAATATTTACAAGCCACTTATCCGACAAAGGGTTAATCTCCATAATATACAAAGAACTCACACTGCTTAACAACAAAAAACAAACAACCCGATCAAAAAATGGGCAGAGGACATGAACAGACATTTCTCAAAAGAAGATATGAATATGGCCAATAGACACATGAAAAGATGTTCATCATCGCTAATCATCAGGGAAATGCAAATCAAAACTACACTAAGATATCACCTTACCCCCGTTAGATTGGCAAAAACATCCAAAACCAAGAACGACAAATGTTGGAGAGGTTGTGGAGAAAGAGGAACCCTCATACACTGTTGGTGGGAATGCAAACTGGTACAGCCACTATGGAAAACAGTATGGAGATTTCTCAAAAAGTTAAAAATAGAAATACCCTATGACCCAGCCATCCCATTACTGGGTATCTATCCTAAGAACCTGATAACAGATATCTCAAGAGTCCGTTGCACCCCTATGTTCATCGCAGCATTATTTACAATAGCCAAGACGTGGAACCAGCCTACATGCCCAGAAACTGATGATTGGATAAAGAAGATGTGGTATATATACACAATGGAATACTACTCAGCCATAAAAAAAGACGAAATTGGCCCATTCACAACAACGTGGATGGACCTCGAGGGCATTATGTTAAGCGAAATAAGTCAGTCAGAGAAAGACGATCTCTATATGACTCCACTCATAGGTGGAAATTAGTATATTGAGAAGGAGATCTGATCGGTGGTTACCAGGGAAAAGGGGGGGTGGGGGGAGGGTACGGAGGGGGAAGTGGTGTACCCACAACATGACTAACAAAAATGTACAACTGAAATCTCACAAGCTTGTAATCTATCATAACATTAATAAAAAAAAAAGAAAGAAAAACCATAAAAAGAAAAACTGATTATATAAACTATCAGTTTCTACCACTTATATTTTTAAAAGCTTAAAAATAAATTTGCTAAAATTAAATTCCCCCTAATTTTCATATTTGAAAATGTTTATCTTTACTTAAAAATGGAGGGGAAATCTCACTACTACCAGAATGATCAACCATATCAAACTATTTAAATTATAGAAGCACGTTCAGAGTCCTGATCTTTATACCAAAGCAGTCAAAGAGGCAAATAAAATATTGCCAGTTTGATGTGATCATAAGTTTTCTTTTGGTAAACCTTTAAAATGTCCTAAAAATCCTCTCTGTGACAACGTTCCCATAGTGGAAAACTGTCTCGGTTCCAGTAGGACATCTGCAAACCCTGTGAGTACAAGCATAATCGCTGCTTTATCTCCTACAAGATAAGCTCCTCTAGCTTAACTCTTCAAAAATTACAAATTGAGCTTTCCCACTTTGTATAAGAAGTTACCACTTCTGGGGCTGGCCCCGTGGCCGAGTGGTTAAGTTTGCGCGCTCCGCTGCAGGCGGCCCAGTGTTTCGTTAGTTCGAATCCTGGGCGCGGACATGGCACTGCTCATCAGACCACGCTGAGGCAGCGTCCCACATGCCACAACTAGAAGAACCCACAAGGAAGAATACACAACTTCGTACCGGGGGGCTTTGGGGATAAAAAGGAAAAAATAAAATCTTTAAAAAAAAAATAAAAAAAAAAAAAAGTTACCACTTCTGCGTATAGCGAGATTCTGACGTTGTGATTGAGTCTGCTGTTGCCAAGACTGGCTGCGTCAGCTGAGGACTTTACTAGCTTGATAAACTGCTTTAAGAGCAAATAAAGGGATATTGTTAATTCTTGAAAAAAAAAAAATGAAGTCCTGGTCATAAAGAAAGGCAGCTCTCATTGAATTTTTCTCCATTCCTAGAGTAAGCTATTTATCTCAAAAAGAAAGGTAGGCCACATTGTTTATCAAAACATACAAGCTGTCATTACTTGCCTAAGCCGTTTTTTTGAGGTTGTCTACATTTTTGTAAATTATAAAGTTGACATTTGCTTTATCCCTTCTTCCAAATTGAAAGCAATCTAAGTGTCCAGTTGTTGCGGATGAGTTGTGATTTATCTATGTTTTGCAGCCACTAACACCGCTGTGGATCCAGATACCCGATGGCTTAGCCATTTTCATTCCAATGTATATATCCAACAGAAATACATACATGCATCAAAATATATGTGCAAGAATGTTCATAGCAGTTTTATTCATAAGGGTCATTAAGTTTGAAACAATCCAAATGTCTAGTAACTTTAATATGGATAAATAAATTATGGTTTATTCACAAAATAAATGGTGCATAACAATGAAAATTAACAAACTTCAGTTATTCCCAACAGCATTGACGTATCTCACAAACCCAGTGTTTAGTGAAAGAAATCTAGACAGCAAAGGATAAAATACTGCACATTTCTATTTTTACAAAGGGAAAAAACAATCAAAACTAATCTTTTTTGTTAGTAGTCATAAATTGTGGTTTCCTTTGGGGAGAATAGAGGTGATAGTGATTGAGAAAGAGTAAAAGAAAGGCTTCTGGGGTGCTGGTAATATATTTCTTGACTGAAGTGGTGTGATAATTCTTCAAGCTGTTAAGCTTAAGATTAGTCTACTTTTCTATATACATGTCATACTTCAATGGAAGGATCTTTTAAATGCTATGGAAAAATGTGTAGTGATAATGAGTAATAAACATGGCATTTTTAAATTACAAAAAAAATTTAAAGTTTTGAAAAGAGATCCTAATCATATGCTAAAATATTGACACATATTAATAAACATGTTAATCATAATTATCTCTGGGTAACAGAATTATAGATGAACTTAATTTTTCTCTTTCGTTGCTCATTTTTTGATTAATTTATACATTATTTTTCTATTCTACCACTTAACTGGCTTCATGAAGGTAAAAATCTTTCCTGTCTTGGTCACCTCTGTGTTCCCAGCATCATGCATATAGTAGACACTCAATAAATATTTGTTGAATGAATAAATGTGAGTGTTTGAATGTGTCTCTCTCCTGACCTTAGAGACCCTGGGGCTTCTCTGCATGAATTTGCATAGAGTCAGGCCATCTTGTGAGTCCCTCCCATCCTTGCTGATTCTCTCCTGTCCTTCCTCCTCCAGGAAGCTTTCCCTGATGCTCCTGCAGCCTTATTAGGCTCCCCTCCTCTGACAGCTCCCAGACATAAACTGCCTGTCTTGTTCACTAAAGATATGTTACTTTTAATGAAAGAGTATTATAACATTCACATAAATTATGCTTAAGTGTATTTTTAGAAAAGAGAGATTACTTCAACATCTTTTCACCTAAACAGTGGAATTCATGTGCTGAAAACGTATATATGCATTACTTTTTCTCTTAAATCCTTGAAGTTCATTTTAGGCTATATCTATTGAATTCTACTTTATATATTCATTCCTATTAACTAAGATTCAATAGAATATCTTTGCAAAAATTAAATAAAACTCAAGCACAGATTCAGCAGGTAAAATATATAGACCATAAGAGAGAAGAGAATGTACACAGCACTGGTGGGTACACTGCTGTGCTGTTTGCAGGAGTTCCGATGACAGCACTGACCCTCAAAGAAAATTCATTTAGTGACAGAATCGCCCATAAATTCAATGTTAGCTAGGTATCAACCAACCAAGTGAAAAGCATTGATGTTGAGTTTGATTGTTCAATTTTTCTGTCCTAGATTGAATAGCACAGGACAAAAGCCATTTGTTTTTCAAGACATGTTGGCAAAAAGAATCCCAAGTTCCCCATTAATGTCTGTCTTTGAAAAGAAAAATTTGGGGGTGAAAGACCTGATGACTTCTGAACTTATATGTCGATAGCACAAAGACATCTCGAAGAGGACTGATGGAAAAGGTTAAATTTCATTCATGTTAATTCACGTAGCCTTCAAAAAGTGGAAAGAACTTGAAATTCATCAGAACATAAATGACCTTGAAATCTAGCACAAAACTGCTGTCCCACAGCATCTATCCCAGGAGGCTAGACAATGAAACTCCTTTCTAGGTCAAACCATTTCTACTATTTTTTTTTACTGAATATATTTGACATAAAACATTGTGTAAATTTAAGGTATATAATGTGTTAATTTGATACATTTATATGTTGTAATATGATTGCTGTTGTGGCGATATTTAGCATCTCTATCACATTACATAATTATCCTTTCTTTTTAAGATTATTAGGTTAGGATAATTAAGTTTTAGTTTCTTAGTTTCACGATTATAGCACAATATCGTTGTCTGTATTCGTTATACTGTGCATTAGATCCCTATCGTGTATTTACTACTCATTATAAGTTTTTACTGTTAAACATCATCAATCTTATTCCCTTATCACACCCCCCCCCCCGCCCATTCCCTGGTAACTGCCATTTAACTCTCTGTTTTTTATGAGTTTGACTTTCTTAGATTTCACATCATACAGCACTTGTCTTTCTGTGTCTGAATTATCTCACTTAATATAATGCCGTCAAGGTCCAGCCATGTTGTTGCAAATAGCTGTATATCCTCCTTTCTTATGGCTGAATAACATTCTATTCTCTCTATATACCACATCTTTTTAATCCATTCATCTATTGATGGGCATTTAGCTTGTTTCCATATCTTTGCTATTGTGAATAATGCTGCAACAAACATGGGAGTGCACGTATCTCTCTGAAATCTTGTTTTCATTTCCTTTCAGTAGATACCCAGAGGTGGAATTGCTGGATCATATAGTAGATCTATTTTTCATTTTTTGAGGAACCTCCATATTGTTTTCCATAGTGGTTGGACCAATTTACATTCCCACCAACAGTGTATAAGTGTTCTCTTTTCACTACATCTTCATCAACACCTGTTGTCTCTTGTCTTTTTGAGGATAGCCATTCTAACAGGTGTGAGGTGATATCTCATTGTGGTTTTGATTTGCATTTCCTTGATGATTTTTGATGCTGAGCATCTTTTCATGTGCCATTTTGAGGTCATCTTTGGAAAATCATCTATTTAGTTCTTCTACCTATTTTTTAATCAGATTGTGGGGTTTTTTTTGGTATTAAGTTGTATGAGTTATTTATATATTTTGCATATTAACCCCATATCTGAAATATGGTTCTCAAACTTTTTCTGCCATTCTGTAGGTTGTCTTTTTATTTTGTTAATGGTTTCTTTTGTTGTGCAGAAGCTTTTGAGTTTTACGTAGTCCTGTTTATTTTTAGTTTTGCTGTTTGTGCTTTTGGTGTCATATGCAAAAAATGATTGCCAAGATCAATGGTGAGGAGCATCTTCCCTATGTTTTCTTCCAGGAATTTTATAATATCGAGTCTTATTTTTAAGTCTTTAATCCATTTTGAGTTAATTTTTGTGACTGGTGTGGCATAGGGTCCAATTTCATTGTTCTTCATCTATTTCTCCAGTTTTCCCAGCACCATTTGTTGAAGAGACCAGCTAGATGTTCCTGGTTCCCTTGTCAAATATTAGTTGGCTATCTATGTTGGGATTTAATTCTGGGCTTTCTATTCTGTTCCATTGGTCTGTGCGTCTATTTTTGTGCCAGTACTGTACTGTTTTTATTACTATGGATTTGTAGAATAGTTTGAAATCAGGAAGCATGATACGTCCAGCTTTGTTCTTTTGTCTCAGGATTCCTTTGGCTATTCAGGATCTTTTAGGTTCCACAGAAATTTTAGGATTATTTCTCCTGCTTCTGTGAAGAATACCTTTGATATTTTGATGGGGATTGTGTTGAATCTGTAGATGGCTTTGGGTAGTATATAGATTTTAATAATATTAATGCTTCCAATCCATGAATATGGCATTTCTTTCCATTTGTTTGTGTTCTCTTCAATTTCTTTCAGCAAAGTCTTGTAGCGTTCATTGTACAGATCTTTCACTTCCTTGGTTAAATTTATTTCTAAGTATTTTATTGTTTTTGATGTTCTTGTGAATGGGATAATTTTATTTCTTTTTCAGATGTTTCATCATTAGAGTAAAATAATGCAACTGATTTCTATATGTTGATTTTGTATCCTGCCACTTTACTGAAATCATTGATTAGTTCCAACAGTTTTTTGATTGATTCTTGAGATTTGTATATATGTAAAATCATATTATCTGCAAATAGGAATAGTTTTACTCTTCCTATCATATTTGGGTTCCTTTTAATTCTTTATCTTGCCTAATTCTCTAGCCAGGACTTCCAGTACTATATTGAATAGGAGTGGTGACAGTAGACATCCTTGTCTTATTCCCAATGTTACTGGAAAAGCTTTCAATTTTTCTCCATTGAGTATAACGTTAGCTGTGCGTTTGTCATATATGGCCTTTATTATGTTGAAGTAGGTTCCTTCTATACCCAACCTATTAAGGATTTTATCATGAAAAGATATTTTGTATCATAAAAAGTATTTTGTTAAATGCTTTTTCTGTGTCTATTGAGAAGATCATCAATCTAGGTGGTTTTTATCTTTTGTTTTATTGCTGTGATGCATTACCTTTATTGACTTGCTTATGTTGAACCATCCTTGAATCCCAGTGATAAATCCCACTTGGTTATGGTGTACAAAACCACTCCTACTATTGTACACTGGATGTGTTACTAGGTATCCTTTCTTGGATGGAGCACAAGATAGACCAGGTTTAGGACTGGCATCCAACAGGTGAACAGATCTCCCAATCACTTGAGAACTAATATTCCACAGTAATATTTCACTTGTTAGAATCAAAGTCTAATTGTAGTATTTCACACTCTGTTCTGGTGTGTACCAGTTATATTCTCATACAAAATTAGATAACTCCTCTGAATCTTAGCTGTTGTTTGTTTTCATCTCTAAAATGTGAATGTTTACCTAGAACAGTGTTTTCCAAACCTCTCTGGTTGTTAGCATCACATGCACTGCATTTTAAACTTATAGATGCCTAATTGGGGAAGGAGAGTCCATGGTCACAATTGTAAAAAGCCATTCAAGCTTGGTGACTACTGATCTACATGGTCCTTAAGATGACTTCCAACTTTAAGTGTCAGTGATTTGTCAAAATGCTGTAAGTGTTCAAAAAATGACGTGCTGCTAATGCTATAGAGGTTATTGTTAAGGATTTTGTTCTTTGAGTTCCTCTTTGTGAAATTCTATTTCAAAATGCAAATGTCCCACTCTGTGCACACGTATGACAGGAGACTCCCTTGTTACACTAACACATAATACTCCAAGATCAGATTAAAAAATAACAAAGGGAATGGCAAGAAAAGAGATAGTAGCACAAAAGTTTCCTAACATTCTTCCTGAATGTCACTCACCTCTTGCATTATTCACTCTTATTTCCTCTGATACCAACATTTTAGGTCCCTTGGTTAATTTTGGAAAAAATATTCACTTTTCTCCCAGACTTTCTTGAAGTTTTACAAACCTGCCATTTTCATAATTAATATTACAAAAAAATATTTTTTCAAGAAAATATTGATATAAGCAGGGAAAGTTTAAGGGTAAGTACCATAGCAAATGGTAGTATTTATGAAGTAAAGTCATCACAAATTCAACCTCAAGAAATCTCCTTTCCCAAAAAGCGTTATGTAAAAGGATTAGTAGAAGAAGAAATTAAAACCTTATGGTAAAGAAATTTGGAGACCAAGTATGCAAACACATTTTTGAATATTTTAATTTACTGAAATAAAGCAAGGAAAGTATCATACTAAGATAATATCCATACCAGTTTACACATTTTTAATTAATAATGATATGTTGAGAGTTTTTTTTATTTGTGCCATGGAGTCAATTTCAACTCCTAGTGACCCTAAGCACAGCATAGTGGAACCCTGCCCAGTCTGTTGCACCATCTTTCACCTTCCAGTGCTGTATCTGACAATGTTCCACTGCCATTCATAGGATTTTCATGGCCAATTTTTTCCGAAGTGGGTGGCCAGGTCCTTCTTCCTAGTGTGTCTAGTCTGGAAGCTTCTCTGAAACCTGTCCACCATGGGTAACCCTGCTGGTGTTTGCAATACCAGCAACATGGCTTTCAGCATCAAAGTAACATGCGGCCATCACAATCTGCCAACTGACAGACAGGTGGTGTGGTTCTCTGACGGGAAATGAACCCTGTGCTGAGGCAGTGAGAGCCCTGAATCTTAACCACTAGACCACCAGGGCTGGCTTTTTTTGAGAGTAGTTATTTAAATTCAATATCATTAGATTTCTATAAAACTTCTCCCCCTTGAACTTTTAATAAATACTTATACATTACAGATATTATGGATATTTAAATTTGTATCTGCTATGACTTTCTTCCACCTAAGTCTTAATTTCTTTATGATTTAGTCACTCAGGATTGTTGACTTTCATCTCTCTCATCCCAGTCAATTACCAAGTATTTGCCATGCTGCCTACTAATTATTTTCCACCTTCATTGCCAACCTTGTTGCTCAAGTAGACAACTGCAATGAACTCTTAATTGGTCAACTTTAAGTTTTTCAGTAAAAGCTTCAGTGATCTTTGAATAATGTCTGAAATCTACTGTAAGGCAGACAATAGCACATAGACAGAGAGGAGGTCTTATAAATAATAATTTTACAATATTTACAATATCCAATTAAAACCTAACTTTCAGTTGTATATAATAAAAATAAACATATAACGTTCCAAGAAGATCAATTTCTCACTCTCGTTCAGAGAGTAACAGTCTAAAGTCAAGAATATATAGAGAGAGATTTATTAGGGAAATTTTCTACTGATAAAAAGAACAGTCACAATGGAAAAGAAGAGCACCAGGAGTTAAAGATAAGCAGTTACAGAGAGAGAAGAAAAAGACACAGAGGAGAAGCAAAATGGCCGGGTGAGCTGACCCGGGATTCTCTCCCCTCCAAAATACAACAAAAGATTGGAAGAACTGAATTTCAGAGAATAAACATAATGCCAGCTCGTTAGAGACCTACAATACCAAGAAGGCGGAGATCATAACCTTGCTTACACCTTCGGAGGCGCTGGAACGGTAGAGAGAACATCGCTCCCTCCCCTAGAGTCTGCGATCGCTGAGGCGCGGGTCGGGAAGGAGCTGGGGAGGGGCCGTGCGACCAGGGGATCATCCAGGACTCCTGCCACTGATTCAGTGGAGACCCGCTGACGGGGGGAAAGCTTCCGTCCACGGGGACCCTATGAATCAAGGGCCTTGGGAGACCAGAGAACAGAACTGATCTGAACCCAGACCGGCGCATGTGAGTTACGGCCCCTTCCCCCTAACATAGCCAGTGGGCGCAGCCATCTTGCCCCGAAGGCGGAGAGCTAACACGCCGCTTTCGACCCCCATCTAGTGGCGACAGGCTGTAACTGCAACTGAATTCTACCACCATGAGAAAAATCTGCTCCTCTACCATCCAGCAATTTATAAAAGCCCCAGACCAGAAGGAAAACAATAAAAACACAGAATTAAGTCCTGAGGACTTGGAATTAGGTAAACTAAGTGATAATGAATTCAGAGCAGCTATAATCAAAAAACTCAATGAGGTAGAGAGAAAGATAGAGAAACAAGCCGAGTTCTGGAGTTACTTCACAAAAGAGATTGAAATCATAAAGAAGAATCAAACAGAATTACTTGAGATGAAAAACACAATGGACCAGATAAAACAGAATACGGATTCCCTGAATGCCCGTGTAGACAATCTAGAGGAGCAAATCAGCATAATCGAGGACAGACAGGCTGAATGGCGCCAGACAGAGGAAGAAAGAGAACTAAGAATTTTAAAAAATGAGGAAAATCTCCGAGAGATAATGGATTCAATGAGGAGTAAGAACATAAGGATCATAGGAATTCCTGAGACTATGGAAAAGGAAAATGGAGCAGAAAGTGTGCTTAATGAAATTATTGAAGAGAATTTCCCAAATCTAGGGATCAACAGAGAAATGCGTGTAGAGGAGGGTTTTAGATCTCCTAGATTTGTCAATGTAAAATGACCCACCGCATGGCACATAATAGTAAAGTTGGCAAATAGGAATGATAAGGAAAGAATACTCAGGGAAGTAAGAAAACAAAAGAGAATAACCTATAAAGGAGCCCCTATCAGACTGCCAGCAGATTTCTCTACAGAAACCCTACAAGCTAGGAGAGAATGGAGTGATATAAAGGATAAAAACCTTCAGCCAAGAATACTCTATCCAGCAAGAATTTCCTTCAGATATGCGGGAGAAATTAAATCTTTTCCAGACAAACAAAAGTTAAGGGAATTTGTAACTAAAAGCCCTCCATTACAAGAAATCCTCAAGAAGGCTCTCATACTTGAAAAAAGAAAAAAGGGAGAAAGGGGACACGATCCACAGACTAGGGAGACTGATGGATAGAACCAGAACAGGATAGCAAACATTCAATTATAGCATTAGGGTAAAAATAAGGAAACTACCAAAACAAGGACGATCTTAGCACTCTAACTACAAATGAATAAGGCGAGTTGGAATAAAAAATGAAAATAATTATTTAGGAGGGGAAGAGCAAAGGGTCTAAATCAGTATTGGTCGAGTAAGTAAGAGACCACCAGAGAATAGACTATATTATACACGTGATTCTAAATACAAACTTCAAGGTAGACACTAAAATAAAGTACAGAACAGAGTCACAAATCATAGATAAGGAAAAATCTAAGAAACCCAGCATAAGAAATTGCAGTATGAAATGGGTAGTCTAAAGAACACAGGAAAAGAAACACAGGAAAACAAGATAATGAGCGGCAGATTGACAGCATTAAGTCCACATGCATCAATAATCACTCTCAATGTGAACTGATTGAACCCTCCAATAAAAAGACACAGAGTGGCAAAATGGATTAAAGAACAAGATCCAACAATTTGTTGCCTCCAGGAAACACGCCTCAGCCCCAAGGACAAACACAGACTCAGGGTGAAGGGGTGGAGGACAATACTTCAAGCAAATAGCAAGGAAAAAAAGGCAGGTGTTGCAATTCTCATATCAGACCAAGTGGATTTCAAAATAACACAGGTAAAGAGAGACACAGAGGGACAATATATAGTGATCAAAGGGACACTTCATCAAGAAGAAATAACGCTTATAAATATCTATGCACCCAACACAGGAGCACCAAGATTCATAAAGCAACTATTAACAGACCTAAAGGAAGATGTTAAAAACAATACAATAATAGTAGGGGACCTCAACACCCCACTCACATCAATGGACAGATCATCCAGACAGAAAATCAACAAGGAAATAGTGGAGCTAAATGAAAAACTAAAAAAATTGGACTTAATAGACATATATAGATCACTCCACCCTGAAGGAGCTGAATACACATTCTTCTCAAGTGCACGTGGAACATTCTCTAGGATAGACCATATGTTGGGAAACAAGGCAAGCCTCTACAAATTTAAAAAAATTGAAATAATAACAAGCATCTTCTCAGATCATAGTGCTATAAGGCTAGAAATTAATTACAAGAAAAGAGCTGAGAAAGGCACAAAGATGTGGAGACTAAACAACACAGTACTGAACAAGCAATGGATCATTGAAGAAATTAAAGAAGAAATAAAAAAATACCTGGAAACAAATGAAAATGATAGCATGCCATACCAACTCATATGGGATACAGCAAAAGCTGTATTAAGAGGAAAATTCATCGCAATACAGGCACATCTTAACAAACAAGAAAAATCCCAAATAAGCAACCTTAAAGCACACCTAACTGGACTAGAGAAAAAAGAACAAATGAAGCCCAAAGTCAGCAGAAGGAGAGAAATAATAAAAATCAGAGCAGAAATAAATACTATTGAAACGAAACAGGCAGTAGAAAGGATCAATGAGAAAAAGAGCTGGTTTTTTGAGAAGATAAATAAAATTGACAAACCACTAGCCAGACTTACAAAGAAAAAAAGGGAGAAAGCTCAAATAAACAAAAGCAGAAATGAGCGAGGAGAAATAACAACTGACTCTGCAGAAATACAACAGATTATAAGAGAAGACTACAAAAAACTATATGCCAACAGAATGGATAACCTAGAGGAAATGGATAAATTCCTGGACTCCTACAATCTCCCAAAGCTCACTCAAGAAGAGGCAGACAATTTGAACAGACCAATCACAAGGAAAGAGATTGAAACAGCAATCAAAAGCATCCCAAAGAATAAAACCCCAGGACCAGATGGCTTTCCTGGGGAATTCTACCAAACTTTCAGAGAGGATTTAATACCTATCCTTTTCAAGCTATTCCAAAAAATTAGGGAAGATGGAACACTTCCTAACACATTCTATGAGGCCAAAATCACGCTGATACCAAAACCTGACAAGGACACCACGAAAAAAGAGAACTACAGGCCAATATCACTGATGAACATAGATGCAAAAATTCTAAACAAAATTTTGGCAACCAGAATTCAGCAATTCATCAAAAGAATCATACATCAGGATCAGGTGGGATTCATACCAGGGACACAGGGATGGTTCAACATCCGCAAATCAATCAACGTGATACACCACATCAACAAACTGAGGAATAAAAACCACATGATCATCTCAATAGATGCAGAGAAGCATTTGACAAGATCCAACAGCCATTTATTATAAAAACTGTGAACAAAACGGGCATAGAAGGAAACTACCTCAACATAATAAAGGCCATATACGACAAACCCATAGCCAACATCATACTCAATGGCAAAAACTGAACCCCATCCCCCTGAAAACAGGAACAAGACAAGGATGCCCTCTATCACCACTCTTATTTAACATAGTAATGGAGGTCCTGGCCAGAACGATCAGGCAAGAAAAAGGAATAAAAGTAATCCAAATAGGGAAGGAAGAAGTGAAACTCTCGCTGTTTGCAGACGACATGATCTTATATACAGAAAACCCCAAAGAATCCATTGGAAAACTGTTAGAAGTAATCAACAACTACAGCAAAGTTGCAGGGTATAAAATCAATTTGCATAAATCAGCAGCATTTCTATACTCCAGTAATGAACCAACAGAAAACGAACTCAAGAATACAATACCATTCACAATCGCAACAAAAAGAATAAAATACCTTGGGGTAAATTTAACTAAGGAAGTGAAGGACTTATATAATGAAAATTACAAGGCCTTTCTGAGAGAATTGGATGACGACATAAGGAGATGGAAAGACATTCCATGTACATGGATTGGAAGAATAAACATAGTTAAAATGTCTATTCTACCTAAAGCAATCTACAGATTCAATGCCATCCCAATCAGAATCCCAATGACATTCTTTATACAATTAGAACAAAGAATCCTAAAATTCATATGGGGCAACAAAAGACCCCGAATTGCTAAAGCAATCCTGAGAAAAAAGAACAAAACGGGAGGCATCACAATCCCTGACTTCAAAACATACTACAAAGCTACAGTAATCAAAACAGCATGGTAATGGTACAAAAACAGGTGCACAGATCAATGGAACAAAATTGAAAGCCCAGAAATAAAACCACACATCTATGGACAGCTTATGTTTGACAAAGGAGCTGAGGGCATACAATGGAGAAAAGAAAGTCTTTTCAACAAATGGTGCTGGGAAAACTGGAAAGCCACATGTAAAAGAATGAAAATTGGCCATTCTTTTTCACCATTCACCAAGATAAACTCAAAATGGATTAAAGACCTAAAGGTGAGACCTGAAACCATAAGGCTTCTGGAAGAAAACGTAGGCAGTACACTCTTTGACCTCAGTATTAAAAGGATCTTTTCGGACACCATGCCTTCTCAGAGAAGGGAAACAATAGAAAGAATAAACAAATGGGACTTCATCAGATTAAAGAGCTTCTTCAAGGCAAATGAAAACAGGATTGAAACAAAAAAACAACCCACTAACTGGGAAAAAATATTTGCAAGTCATATATCTGACAAAGGCTTAATATCCTTAATATATGAAGAACACTCACAGGTCAATCACAAAACATCAAACAACCCAATCAAAAAATGGGCTGGAGACATGAACAGACATTTCTCCAAAGAAGATATACTGATGGCCAATAGGCACATGAAAAGATGCTCATCATCGCTGATCATCAGGGAAATGCAAATCAAAACTACACTAAGATATCACCTTACACCCGTTAGAATGACAAAAATATCTAAAACTAATAGCAACAAATGTTGGAGAGGTTGTGGAGAAAAAGGAACCCTCATACACTGCTGGTGGGAATGCAAACTGGTGCAGCCACTATGGAAAACAGTATGGAGATTCCTCAAAAAACTAAAAATAGAACTACCATACGATCCAGCCATCCCACTACTGGGTATTTATCCAAAGAGCCTGAAGTCAGCAATCCCAAAAGTCCTGTGCACCCCAATGTTTATTGCAGCACTGTTTACAATAGCCAAGACGTGGAAGCAACCTAAGTGCCCATCAACAGACGAATGGATAAAGAAGATGTGGTACATATATACAATGGAATACTACTCAGCTGCAAAACAGAACAAAATCATTCCATTTGCAATAACATGGATGGACCTTGAGAGAATTATGTTAAGCGAAATAAGCCAGCGAGAGAAAGATAATCTGTGTATGACTCCACTCATATGAGGAATTTAAAACTATGGACCAAGAACAGTTTAGTGGATACCAGGGGAAAGGTGGGGTGGGGGGTGGGCACAAAGGGTGAAGTGGTGCACCTACAACATGACTGACAAACATTAATGTACAATTGAAATTTCACAAGATTGCAACCTATCAATAACTCAATAAAAAAAAAAAACTACTGAGGAGAGCTATCATGATGGCATTCTCATACATATGAAATACTTCAAGAGTTAAAACACTGCTCCAATGAAAATCTGAATATTTTACTTTTATTAAGACAGCCATCAGAAAAAATACCACAAAATGCTACTTTGATTCATCTTTACCATTACCATTTTTTCTTCAAATTTTTCTGCACCTTACTGTGAACAGTGCATTTAATTATTCACATAATGGATGTAAGCACTTTGTGCATTCGAAGAGTAGCTTAATGACCTTCTTTCTCTTTCTTAGTCGGTATGTGACCCATGAGGAATGGCCTTTTTATTTTTTTATGATTAGTTAAAGAGGTGAGTGAAAATCCGACACTGTTTCTTTCTGTATGTTTCTATTTTGATTTAGTAATATCAATTTTTGTTTATATTATTTGACTGATACTAAGTACAATTCAAATGAGAATTTTTACAACTTTTTTTGATAAATCCTACTGTCATTATAACATAATTCTCTTTTTCTGTAGTATGATCCCTCCCTTAAAGTCTAATTTGCCTGATATTAGCAAAACTATCATTTTTCTTTTTATTATTGCTTGTGATATATATTATTTTTCCAACCTTTTGTTTCAATTTCTGGGTTTTATTTTTGTCATAATCCAATTTGACAATATTGCTTTTGTAACTTGAATATTTAGTTCATTTATATAAAATGTAATTACTGCTAGAAAATGTATTTGTATAATATTTGACACCATTGTTTAATATTCTGTTATCCAGATTTCTTGCCTCTTGGGGGTCCAACAAATATTTTTAATACATTTTTTCCTTAATAAAATGTTAGTTACATATCAAAAAAAAAAGAAAAAGGCACAGAAAGAGGAATTAACGGCAATTAATATATGTTTTGCCTACCTCAATATTTTCTGTGGGCTTTGCCTATAGAAAATTATTAGCAAAATAAACCCACAGGCTACAAAGATCTGTATTTAGTTAAATTAAAAAATGAGGCACAGAAGTGATTATTCTCAATGATACCTCAAAGATTACTCCACATTCAACGGGAAACGTTGGGATCCAACATTTGTGATCCAAATTTGTGATTCGCTCTAATTATCCCCCATTCAAGAGTAGCTGATTCCATATTCCTGCTTTTCAAGAATAGAGTCTTGCCAGATGTATCCAATCAATATTTTTAAATACTTACTAATTAATAAGCATTGTTCTAGGCCCCAGAATACAGTGATGAATAGTGGGGAATAAGATAAAATTTCAAAACTCATTGGTAATCACTGTGGAATTGGAGGCGGGTAGGGGGATGGCAGACAAGCGAAAAATGAATAAGATGACTTCCAATAGTAATAAGTGCAATAAAGGAAATATCATAGGTTAATTGAATATAAATCACCAGTCTGGGAGGGAAAGGAATAATTTAGATAGAGACATATTTGAGGATTTTTATCTGAGATATGCATGATAAGCAGGAAAAAGTCCTTGGAATTTTGGAGAAAGAGTATTCCAAACAGAGGGAACAGCAACTGGAAAAATTCCTGAGGAAGAAATGATCTTAGTATGGTTCAGAAACAGAGGGAAGGGTCCAGAAACAGAAGGGAGGTTAATGTAGACAAGCCAGGGAGTGGTGGAGAGCTAGACAGTGGTCTAATCTTGCATGATTTTTAAAAAGACATTTTTTTAGAGCAATTTTAGGTTTGCAGCAAAATGAAGGGGAAAATACAGAGATTTCCCATATATCCTCTGACCCTATATATGCATATCCTGCCCTATTCTTAACAGCGCCCCACCAAATGTTGTAACAACATTTGTTACACCTGATGAACATGCATTGCTAAATCATAATCATCCAAAGTCCATAGTTTACCGTAGGATTCACTCTTAGTGTTACGCATTCTATGAATTTAGACAAATGACATATGTCTATCATTATGGTATCATACAGAATATTTTCACTGCCCTAAAAATCCTCTGTGCTCTGCCTATTCATCCCCCTTCCCCAGCCTCTGGCAACCACTGATCCTCTTATTGTCTCCATAGTTTTGCCTTTTGCAGAATTCCAGAATGTCATATACAGTATGCAGCCTTTTCAGATTGGTTTCTTTCATTTAGTAATATGTGCTTGTTTCCTCCACATCTTTTCATGGATTGACAGCGCATTTCTTTTTCAGTGGTGAATAATATTGTGTTGTCTGGATGTACCACAGTTCATTTATTCATTCATCTGCTGAAGGACATCTTGATTGCTTCCAAGTTTTGGCAATTATGAATAAAGCTGCTATAAACATCCATCCACAGAATGGGATAGATGCCAGATTGTAGCCAGGTTATGTAAAATCATGTCTTAAATCCTCATTATTTTTAGTTCCTAGTGAAAATTACAAGAAAGATAACAGGAAATTTCATACTTAATTTTAGGATCAGACTCTCATGTACTCTCTGGTGTTTGGATTAGTTAAGTTGGGGTACTGGCCATGTGGCCAGTTCTGTAACACCTATTACAAGGAATATTTAGTCAGATGGTCAGAGGAAAGACTGGCATCAGAGTGTTGAGTAACCATCAAGATTTCAGGATTACCTGGAGGTATTATTGGAGCAGGTCAGGAAAATGATAAGGAGAGTTAGTGGCAATTACCATATCTTTAGCTAACTTTATTGGTTTGAGCACATAATCTGTGGATATGTGATATGTGATAGAGTTGAGTTACAGAGAGAGATGAGTTAATTTTATGTGTCCTCTTGGCCAGGCTATGTGCGGTTCTTTGGTCAAACATTAGATATTCCCTTGAAGGCATTGTACAGATGTGATTAGTATTTAACATCAGTAGGCTTTAAGTAAAAGGGATTACCTTCAATAATGTGGGTAGATATCTAATCAATTGAAGGTCTTGAGAGCAAAAACTGAGGTTCCTTGAAGAAGGAATTCTGCCTCAAGACTCTAACGGAGAAGTCTTGCCTGAGTTTCCAGGCTGCTGGCCTGCCCTACAAATTTCCAACTTGTCAGCCCTCACAATAGCATGAACTCATTCCATAAATGTCTCACTCACTTTATATGTACCCTGCTAGTTCTGTTTCTCTAGAGAACCCTGATTAATGCACCAAGTAAAACCTCCAATTCAAATTCCCCTCTGAATTTCTTAGTTGTCTGAAGACTTCAGAAACTACAACCCACTTTTCCTTTTTCCTCTTAAGGTCTAGAGCAGAGCCAGCCTCAGTCACTCACTCCATGCTTTCCTTCCTTTAAGTTTCCCTATGATGACCTGCTTGATCATTGAAAGATGAAGGCTCACACCTCATTGGCCAGGGCTATCCTGATGGCCCTACCCAACACCAGGGGGCCAGCTTTTTCAATCTTAGGGGATAAATGACATATATGAATCTATGTTACAGCACTCTTCTCTTCTATTTAAATGTAAATAACATGGTGACATTCATCTCAGGTAAGTGAAGTGGAAAGATGAACATATATCTAGCATATCCACTTGAGCAATCCAGACATATAAAATGCCAGAAATGATCAAGAAAATATTAAGATATATGAACATTTTTATCTTTCCCTATTGACTTCAAATTTGATTAAGAGCAATATTTCTTAAGTCCTTTCAAAGTAACCTATATATTCTGCAAAGGCAAGGTCTTGCACATCCAAAGCAAAATGAAATAGGAGAGTCTTAATTGTCTAAACTGGGTGTCTGCGGTAACTCAAATAATCTTTCTGCTCTAATTTTGCTGAACATTTCCAGCCATGAGTTCATGAGCAAATGTAAACATGCCCAAATTAAATCAAGCACAACATTTAAGGAGACTGTTTATTAATTTGTTAGTAGAAACTAGACCTAAAATAATTTTATTTCCTACATATCCGAATTTGAGGCAATATGTCTAGTGGTTGGGAGCATGAAGTCTGAGCTCAGCTCCCTGGATTCAAATCTGGGCTTCACATTAGCTGTGTGACCTTAGGCACTCTATAGCCTCTCCTTGCCTCAGTTTGTCCACCAATAAAATGATGATAATATTAACATTTATCTTATAGGGTGGTTGTGAGTATAAAGTACATAGAGTAGTATCTGAAACATAGTAAACATTTAAAATACTAACTGTTATTATAAGATACTATCGGATACTTACTACTGCTTTTCATCCAACAATACTGCATCAGATTTTGTACACAGCATTCAGTTAGCTGTTTGATGAGAAACGATCTGGACTTAAGTTTGAGTCCTAGATCTATAAATTAGAAGTTGATGACCTTGGCAAGCCATCTTCTGTGGCTTTCTGACCTAGGAGATGGACCTGACACCTGCTATACCCATATCATTATGAAAATCAAGGGTGATTATGTTTACTTAAAGTAAATTATAAAATTCTGTATAGCTGAGAAGGCCTGCAGTCTATTCATTTTTTCAGTTATCCTAAAAATAGTTAAGACTACAAGCGCTGGTGTTCCACAGCCATGTAGCAAAGAAACATGCAAAAAAATATATCAGAAGAATCACAGTTATGTTTAAGTATATAAGTGTTCATTTTCCTTACTTATCAAGAAAAGAAAACTTATTTTTCAACCAAATTAGTAGTGAAACCTAGTTATTTAAGTGTGGCTGTATTTCTTTGTAGTTCTCCCTCCATGTTCTCTCTTTCACATTTTTCTTCTACTGTTGATGCACTTGAGTTCCAGAAGCAAATTGTCTGATGTCCTTTCCCTGCTTCCGTGGCTCAGCAATCTCTCTCTCCTGCACCTGCCTGGGTGGTCTTGCTGTTTTCTTTCCTTTTCTGACTAAGTCTTCATCAGAGTAAAATGAGAGATAATCTACACAAAGGATAATGAATATTGATCTTACTATTTAGCCCCCAAACACCTACAGAGGGGATCGACTTAAAGAACATTCAGAGGTAAGGAAATCTAATAGTCACCTGAAAACAACAGCAAAATGTGTTTTAATGGAATCATGTCTACAGCTGTTTGAATGCTGTTCTCTTTCACAGACTTTTAAACTAAAATCATATCATGGCTTTACTGCCTTGGGCTCCACATATTTTTTTTTGAAGTGTAAAATAATTATGTAAACATTTTAATACTATAGGGGCTTTATATTAAAACACAGTGGAAAAAAACTATGCAAACTGGAACACTTTTGTACTCTCCTCTACTTCCATTCACTATCAAATTCACATAGGAATTGGCAGTTAGGGGAATAATTTGAAATATGTAGACAACTACATGTAGGTTTTCCTTTTGTTCTTTCTCTTGATCTAGCTAATTTCACAAAAAAATTTCTGCTAGTCCCCCATATCCCAGTTGCCAAAAGCTTTTCATAGCTCTGATACAGTCCCCAGTGTTTAAAAATTAAACATCATGGCATCTTCAAAAATAAAGGACCAACTTGATTTCCATGGATGAGATGATTGGACAATATCCACAGTCAAATAGCCTTCCTCCCACATGTTGCCAGGCATGGTACGGCCTCATACCCACTCATAGTTCCTCCAGTGTTTACTGTTCTTCCCTGCCCTGTCTGTCCATCTGCAGAAAGTATACTATCTTGAAGATGCAGATCAAAGGAGAATTGTTCCATTAAGACTTTCTTGATCCCCTAGTAGAAATTAATCTTTCCTTCCTTTGATTTTCCCAATGTTTTAAATCTATTTGCTGCAAATTGCCTTACACGAGGGTGAGCACTAAAGCAGATTATAAGTTCTTTGAGGCCAGGGACTTGGTCTTGTCCATCTTGTCATCCTCTGTAATGTTTGTTATGTTTGTCTACAATAAATGTTTGTTGATATAAAATAAAACCTTCATTGGGATTTTGAAGGTTGCTACTTCATCATTTTGTCACTATTTCTAAAAGTCCATTTATTTTTAACGCACTTTTATACATCAGATTTCTCTTCAGAAAATGATTTCTAATGCGAGTGCAGCATTGTCTCCAAATGGATCACCACTGAGAATTGGAGGCAGTTCTTTCAATGTAATTCAACACAAGGGATGTGAAGAGCTCATGTAGAAAATAAAAAAGAGTTGAAAACCTGAGAGTGTGAAAATACACACCAAAGTCATTAGTCTACAAAAGTTGAAAACATACACCCTCAATCCAGTCCAATGTGACTGGGAGTCAGCTGTATTATCACGATGAATTAATGAGGTTTCTGTAGGCACTGAGCATAAGGTTAATGTTGTGTATTCTCCCTGATTTCCCGTGAATCTTCAAGACTTGTGAAGTTGTATTACTGGGCTCTGATAATTCACTATAAAGTTCCTAGTTAACATTTAAAAAATCTTATTTGGTAAAGCGATTTTTAAAAATTCACAAAGCACCACTCGGTCATTTATATTCCACTAGTTTATGCTGCCTAATCTGAAAGTACTTGTTTTCTTGGCCCCTGAAGGTGTGTATTAGTATTTTCTTGCTGATGTAATAAATTACCATAAATTTAGCTGCTTTAAACAATATCCATTTATTCTCTCATAGTTCAATAAATCAAAAGTCCAGTCATAGCATGGCTCAGATGGTCTCTGCTTCTGATTTCAAAGGCCAAAATTGTTGGCAGCACTGCATTCCTTTCTGGAGACTTTGGAGGTGAATGTTCTTCTAAGCTTATTCAGGATGTTGGTAGAATTAAGTTCCTGGTGGCTGTAGGACTGAGGTTCCTGTTTCTTCCCTCACTGTTGACTGGAAGTCATCCGTGGATTCTAGAGGTTACCTGCATTCCTTGTCTCATGGCTCCCTTCCTCTGTCTTCAAAGACAACAATGGGGGCTGGCCTGGTGGTACAGCAGTTAAGTTCACACGTTCTGCTTCAGTGGTCCAGGGTTCACAGGTTTGGATCCTGGGTGCGGACATGGCAACACTTGTCAAGCCATGCTGTGGTAGGCATCCCACATATAAAGTAGAGGAAGATGGGCATAGATGTTAGCTAATCAGTCTTCCTCAGCAAAAAGAGGAGGATTGGCAGCAGATGTTAGCTCATGGCTAATCTTCCTCAAGAAAAAAAAAAACCAAAAAACAAAGACAACAATGGTGGGTTGAGAACTTCTAATGCTTTAAATGACTCTGACCTCCCCTTTTACCTCATTGCTCATCCCACTGTGTTCCAATACATCTTTTAATGGACTGTTCTACTTTCCTCTTCTACTTTTAAGGGGCTCTGTGATTACATTAGGTCCACCAGGATAAGCTCCCTATCTTAAGGTCATTTTATTGTTAACTTAATTTCGTCTGTAAAGTCCCATCACAGAAGTAACTAAACTAGTGTTTGATTGAATAACTAAGGGACAGGAATCTTGGGAGAACACTTTAGAATTATGCCTAAAACAAGGTGGGAAGTCTCAACTTTTACCCCTCAGCAACTGAAGTGTACTTTTTTTAAACTTGAGTTCATAACAGTTTACATCATTGTGAAATTTCAGTTGTACATTATTTCTTGACTTTCACCATGTAAGTGCTCCTCTTCACTCCCTGTGCCCACCTCCCACCTCCTTTCCCCTGGTAGCTACTGAACTGTTTTCTTTGTCCGAGTACTTGTTTATATTCCACATATGAGTGGAATCATCTGGTGTTTGTCTTTCTCAGTGTGGCTTATTTCACTAAGCATAATTACCTCCAGGCACATCTATGTTGTTGCAAATGGGATGATTTTGTCTTTTCTTCTGGCTGAGTAGTATTCCATTGTGTATATATACCACATCTTCTTTATCCAATCATCAGTCAATGGGCACTTGGAGAGTTTCCATGCCTTGGCTATTGTGAATAGTGCTGCAATAAACATAGGGGTACATATGTTACTTTGGATTGTTGATTTCAAGTTGTTTGGGTAGATACCCAGTAGTGGGATAGCTGGGTCATATGTAAGTTCTATTTTTAGTTTGTTGAGGAATCTCCATACTGTTTTCCATAGTGGCTGCAGCAGTTTGCATTCCCACCACCAGTGTATGAGGGTTCCCTTCTCTCCACACCCCCTCCAATATTTGTTATTTTTAGTGTTAGTGATTATACCCATTTTAACAGGTGTAAGGTGGTATCTTAGTGTAGTTTTGATTTGCATTTCCCTGATGATTAGTGATGTTGAACATCTTTTCATGTGTTTATTGGCAATCTGTGTATCTTCTTTGGAAAAATGTCTGTTAATCCTCTGCCCATTTTTTGATTGAACTGTTTGTTTTTCTCTTGTTCCGTTGTGTGAGTTGCTTATATATTATGGAGATTAACCTCTTATCAGATATATGATTTGCAAGTATTTTCTCCTGGTTGGTGGATTGTCTTTTGGTTTTGATCCTAGTTTCTTTTGCCTTACAGAAGCTCTTTAGTCTGAAGAACTCCTGCTTTATTTTTTCTTTTGTTTTCCTTGTCTGAGAAGACATGGTATTTGAAAAGATCCTTTCAAGTTTGATGTCAAAGAGTCTACTACCTATATTATCTTCCAGAAGGTTTATGGTTTTAGGACTTATCTTCAAGTCTTTGATCCATTTTGAGTTTATTTTTTGTATGATGTGAGCTAATGGTCTACTTTCATTCTTTTGCATGTGGCTGTCCAGTTTTCCCAGCAGCATTTATTGCAAAGACTGTCTTTTCTCCATTATATGTTCTTGACACCTTTGTCGAAGATTAGCTGTCCGTAGATGTACGGTTTTATTTCTGAGATTTCATTTCTGTTCCATTGATCTGTGTGCCTGTTTTGTACCAGTACCATGCTGTTGTTTTGATCACTATGGCTTTATAGTACATTTTGGAGTCAGGGATTATAATACCTCCAACTTTGTTCTTATTTCTCAGGGTTTTTTTTTAGCAATTCAGGGTCTTTGGTTGCCCCTTATGAATTTTATTAATCTTTGCTCTATTTCTGTGAAGAATGTCATTGGGATTCTGATCGGGATTGCATGGAATCTGTAGATTGCTTTGGGTAGTATGGACATGTTAACTATGTTTATTTTTCCAATCCATGTGCATGGAATCTCTTTCCATGTCTTTATGTCATTATCTATTTCTTTCAAAAATGTCTTATAGTTTTCATTGTATAAGTCATTCGTCTCCTTAATTAAATTTATTCCTAGGTACTTTATTCTTTTTTTTTTGGCAATTGTAAATGGGATTGTATTCTTGCATTTTCTTTCTGTAAGTTTATTGTTAGAGTACAGAAATGCAACTGATTTTTGTAAGTTGATTTTGTACCCCGCAACTTTACTGTAGTTGTTAATTATTTCTAATAGTTTTCCAATGGATTCTTCAGGGTTTTCTATATATAAGATCATGTCATCTGCAAATGGTGAACGTTTCACTTCTTCAGTGCCTATTTGGAACTCTTTTATTCCTTTCTCTTGCCGAATTGCTCTAGCAAAAATCTCCAGTACCATGTTGAATAAGAGTGGTGATAGCAGGCATCCTTGTCTTATTCCTATTCTCAGAGGGATGGCGTTCAGTTTTTCCCCACTGAATATGATGTTGACTGTGGGTTCGTCATATATGGCCTTTATTATATTGAGGTAATTTCCTTCTATCCCCATTTTGTTAAGCTTTTATCATAAGTAAATGGCTGTTGGATCTTGTCAAATGTTTTCTCTGCATCTATTGAGATGATTATGTGGTTTTTATTCCTCATTTTGTTAATGTGGTGTATCACATTGATTGATTTGAGGATGTTGAACTATCCCTTTGTCCCTGGTAAAATCCCACTTGATCATGATGTATGATCTTTTTGATATATTGCTGTATTTGCGTTGCTAATATTTTGTTGAGGACATTTGCATCTATGTTCATCAATGATATTGGCCTGTAGTTTTACTTTTTTTGTGTTGCCCCTGTCAGGCTTCAGTATCAGAGTGATGTTGTCCTCGTAGATTGTGTTAGGAAGCATTCCACCTTCCCTAATTGTTTGGAATAGCTTGAGAAGGATAGCTATTAAATCCTCACTGAAGTTTTGGTAGAATTCCCCAGAGAAGTTGTCTGGTCCTGGGGTTTTATTATTTGGGATTCTTTTAATTACTGTTTCAATCTCTTTCCTTGTGATTGGTCTATTCAGATTGTCTGTTTCTTCTTTATTCAGCTTTGTGAGGTTGTAAGAGTCTAACAACTTATCCATTTCCTCTAGATTATCCATTTTGTTGTCCTATAGTTTTTCGTAGTATTCTCTTATAATCCCTTGTATTTCTGTGGTATCTGTTGTTATTTCTCCTCTTTCATTTTTATTTTTGTTTATCTGAGCTTTCTCTTTTTTTATCTCTAAGTCTGGTTAGGGGTATCTCAATTTTGATTAGCTTCTCAAAGAACCAGCTCTTTGTTTCATTGATCCTTTCTACTGCCTTTTTTGTTTCAAAAGCTTTTATTTCTCCTCTGATTTTTATTATTTACCTCCTTCTGCTGGCTTTGGGCTTTGTTTCTTCTTCTTCTTCTAATTTGGTTAGGTGTAGTTTGAGATCACCTATTTGGATTTTTTCTTATTTGTTAAGTTGAGCCTGTATTGCAATGAATTTCCCTCTCAATACAGCTTTTGCTGCATCTCATATGAGTTGGTATGGTATGTAATGATTTTCATTTGTCTCCAGAAATTTTTTGATTTCTCCTTTAATTTCCTCAATCGTCCATGGCTCGTTCAATGGCATGTTTTTTAGTCTCCACATCTTTATCCTTTTTTTACCTTTTTTCTTGTAATTAATCTCTAGCTTTATCTCATTGTGATCAATAAAGATGCTTGTTATTAGGCTTGACTTGTTTCTCAGCATAGCATCTACTCTTGAGAATGTTCCATGCACCCTAGAGAAGAATGTGTATTCTGCTGTTTTGGGATGACATGTTATATATATGTCTATTAAGTCCATCTGGTCTAGCTTTTCATTTAATTCCCCTGTTTCCTTGTTGATTTTCTGTCTGGATGATGTATCCATTGATGTGAGTGGAGTGTCAAGGGCCCCTACTCTTATTGTGTTATTATTAATATCTTCTTTTAGGTTTGTTAATACTTGCTTTATGAACTTTGGTGTTCCTATGTTGGGTGCATAGATATTTATAAGTATTGTTTCTTCTTGATGGAGTGTCCCTTTGATCATTATATACTGCCCCTCTTTGCCTCTCTTTACTTGTCTTATATTGAAGTCTACTTTGTCTAATACAGTATTGCAACACCTGCTTTCTTTTGTTTGCTATTAGGTTGGAGTATCATCTTCCATCCCTTCACTCTGAGCCTGTGTTTGTCATTGGAGCTGAGATGTGTTTCCTGGAGGCAGCATATTATTGGGTCTTGTTCTTTAATCTATCTCGCCACTCTGTGTCTTTTGATTGGAGAATTGAATCCATTTACATTTAGGGTGATTACCGAGGTATGAGAGCTTAATGCTGCCATTTTACCATTCATGTTCCATTTCTCCTGGGTTTCCTTTGCTTCTCATCCCTATTTTGGTCTACTAGTCAAGTTATGTAGTTTTTTATGTTGTGTTTCTTTGTTTTCTCCTTATTTATTATTTTTATCTCTGTTTTGATTTTTTGTTTAGTGATTACCCTTTGGTTTGTATTCAAGATCTCATGGATAATATAGTCTCTTTTCTGATGGCCTCTAATTTCCTTAGACTAAAGCAATTCAGTCCCTTTCCTCTTCTCCTCCTAAGTTGTTTTTCTCACATCTTATTCCATCTTGTGTTATGAGTTTGTGGTTAAAATGACAAGATTATCTTTTTGTTTGGTGTTTTCCTTCCCTTTGTCTTCAATGCTATACTTGTGTATTTGCTATCCTGCTCTGCTTCTGTCTACCTGTTTAAATCCCTACTCCATGCTTTGTAACCCCTTTCTCCCTTTTTTTTTTCAGGTATTAGGGCCTTCTTGAGGATTTCTTGTGGCGGAGCAGGTCTCGTGGCTATGAACTCTCTTAGCTTATGTTTGTCTGGGAAAGTTTATATTTCTCCATCATATCTGAATGGTACTTTTGCTGGATAGAGTATTTTTGGCTGAAAGTTTTTGTCCTTCAATGATTTGAATATGTCATTCCAGTCTCTCCTAGACTGTCAGGTTTCTGCAGAGAAATCCATTGACAGCCTGATGGGGGTTCCTTTGTAGGTCATTTTCTTCTGCCTTGCTACCCCGAGTATTCTTTCTTTGTCATTCAGTTTTGCCAGTTTCACTACTATACGGCTTGCAGCAGGTCTTTTTACATTGACATATTTAGGAGATCTGTCAGCCCCTTCCACATGGATTTCCTTCCCTAGGTTTGGGAAGTTTTCTGCTATTATTTCTTCAATCAAGGTTTCCAATCCATTCTCCTTCTTTTCTCCTTCTTGAATACATATAATTCTTATTTTGCATTTCTTAATTGAGTCGGATATTTCTTGGAGACTTTCTTCATTTCTTTTTAGTCTTAGTTGTTTCTCCTCTTATATCTGGAGCATTTCAACATGTTTATCTCTGATTATAGTGATATACTCCTCTATGGCATCCACTTGAGTGCTCAGGGAATAGATGTTTTGTTTTGTTTTTTCCATGTGTCATTCATCTCTAATATTTCTGATTGATTCTTCTGTATAGTTTCAACCTCTTTTGTGAAGTAGCTCCTGAACTCATTGAATTGTTTCTTTACATTCTCTTTTACCTGGTTTAGTTTTTTGATGATTTCTGTTTTGAATTCTTTGTCATTTAGATTACATATTTCTGCATCTTCTGGACTGAGTTCTGGGTACTTGTCATTTTCTCTCTGGTATGGAGATCTAATATAATGTTTGATATTGATAGAGGGAGTGGCTCTGTTCTTTCACATCCTGGAGTTATTTGGTCACAGTCACAGCTTATCACCACTGCGTAGCAGTCAAGAGCCATGTATTCTGAGCTCTCCGCTTTCAGTGAAAATCCCAGGGACTGGAGCCATGCTGAGCAGCTAGTGGGAGGGGCACTTTCTCCTGCATACTTCCTGGGTTTCTCCCTCTGTTCTCACTATCCACTCTCCTGGGCTGTGGGCTTGATAAGGTCACCCTCCATGAAAGATTTTGCCCTGATAGAGGGCTTCCCTCTAGGCTGCAAGGACCCTTGGGGGTCCTTGATGTTCCCACAAATGAACGTTCCCTCCCCCATTCCTTCCCTCTCAGTGGTCTGCCACGGTTGCAGATCTCAGTGTTTTGGGGAGGGAGCGAAGATTTCTCTTATCTTGTTCCACCTCCCCTGAGTGGGGATCCAGCTTCTCTGCCCTCCAGTGTATGACTCCATGGGTCTCTCCAACATTTTCTGTGTTGTGTTTGGATGTGCTCCATTGGAGTATGGATTTTTTGTGGTTGTTATATATTGGAGGAGAAAGATTTATGAAGGACCTCACTCTGTCATGATACTGATGTCATTCCTGAAGTGTACTTTTATTCTTAATTCTTAATTTCTAGCTTTCAAAGGTTAGGCTACTCAACAAGGACTTATAATACCAGAAACATGAAACTAGCTGCCTTTTGTCCTGAATACAACTGAAGGACAGAACATTTGAAGGTTCAAGCACACTTATGCAGCCACATTTCCATCTCAGGTATGAATACTAGATGGGAAGCAAAGGTTAGACATAATTAAAAAACCCTTCATTTGTTCTCAAAAGCTTATATATCTAATGAACCAGGGATAATAAGCTATCTTCAAATGGAAAGAACAAGCACATATGGAAATCTTTAAGACAAGGATTGACAAGAACAAAGTGCTAACTGACAAACAGTGTTAAAACACTTTTTTGTAAGCTGTTTAATCACGCATGGTAACTCACCTCAGCATTATCAAGTGTCTTATCTTAGAAGCAGATCTTCTATTCCTTTCCATTGCTCCTTTTGGAGTCATTCTAGCTGATGATAAAAGAATCTCCTCCAGGAGCTAATTAGACATTGACAGATAACTCCTACATGTGATAATTTAGTGCTTTCACTTACCAACATAGAAAAACATTATTACCAGTCAAAAGCCTGATATGATTAACACCATAGCTTGGTTTCCTGATGTGAATGTTCTCATAAACAGAATAAGAGTGCAAGTGATATGGGAACAAAACTTTTTAGGAGGAGATATATTTCCTCCACATTCAATTTCCCCTTCAGCCAGTTGGACACTGTGGGTTTCAGACAGTGAGGAGAAGCCAGGGGATGACTGAATCACAAGATGGAAGGACCCTGGGTTAGAGGGGAGACCTCTTATCAATCAGGAACACTTGCATTGGATAGTTAGGTGAGCCAGAAATATGGTTCTGTTGTGTTTGGGCCTTCATACCTTTTGGATCTATTCTTTCCAGCAGCTGGTTTTATCAACACTAATATATCCTGCCTTTATCCTACTCTAGAGTTCATAGCATATACTTTATACTGCAAGTTCTCCAGTTCCTGACTCTTTAGATTACATAAATCTTTATCATTCTCAAGTTTTTTTCAAGGATATTATTTATGTTGTAAAAATCAAGAGTATATTTTGGAACTGAGAGTCAGGAATTTGAAACAAATACTAAAATTTTTGTGCATTATATACACTGGAGCAAAACACCTTAACCTCTTTTAAGTTTTAATAATGGAAGGGCTGCAGAGCAAAGAGAAAAATTAGAGGTACTAAAAACATACATAGACAAAATGCTGAAATATTATTCTCTTGTACGAGGTTAACTAAATAGTACAGAATGTTCTTGCCATAAAATTAAATTCAAGATGAACAGAAGGCAAACACAGGTCTTCTGTTATGTGGAGATGGTCTGCATTTAGAGATTTATTATAATACAGAGTTTAAAGATGCCTACACTTAAAATATTGTCCTTCTGGAAAAGGAAGGGACCTTTTTGCATCCCAGTAAATAAGATCAGTAAGTGCTATTACCTAAGGTCATGGGTCCATGCAGATTTTATGACTAATACAGCCAGGTAATTGTTTCTTACAAATTTCTCATTTGAACCGAAGGTTTTAAGCAAGATGTGGGAAGTAACAGGAGATAATTTGAAGCTGATCCACATTTGACAGCGTTATCAAAAGTAAATGGTAGAGGGGCTGGCCCAGTGGCACAATGGTTAAGTTCACACGGTCTGCCTCAGTGGCCCGTATTTCACCACTTTGGATCCCGGGTGTGGACTTAGGCACAGATTGTCGAGCTATGCTGTAGTAGGAGTCCCACATATAAAGTAGAGGAAGACAGGCATGAATGTTAGCTCAGGGCCAGTCTTCCTCAGCAAAAAAGAGGAGGATTGGCAGCAGATGTTAACTCAGGGATAATCTTCCTCAAAAAAATAAGTAAATGGTAGAATTGGGCTGACACCTGATTAAAAAAAAAAACTTATAGGGTCAAATAGGATCCATAATTATTAGTAATAATTATGTTAACATTCATACTACTACTACTTATAGCATCTTTTAGATCCATAATTCCTCAAAAAGCATGAATGCAGTCATTATATATTGTAAATGTCTAAGAAAACAAGCTCAGAGAGATTTACATCAAGCAAGCTAATGCCAGATAGCTACTATGCTCAAGTTTCAGATTAGAAATTGTGTCTAAGCCCTTATATCATTTAAAAAAAGTCCTGATTAGGAGTCTCTGATTCACAATAATAACTGTCAGTAAATAAAGATTATTGATAAACTGCTATGTCCTGGGAATTTTAGGATTCTTTCCATCGTTCCCATTTCTGCCAGTTTTCACTAATTCATATGTCAATATCCCTGGCCTCAAATAAAAGGGTAATGCTACTTATTATGTACTTTCTTGAAGATCGAGTTAAGTCCTCTGAAAAATAACAAATTCTTATTTTTAAAAAATCAACAATTTGAACATACACTGAATGACATTTTAGGCTAAAAGTAAAGAATCAATGTTTCAAGCTTTTTCGTTTAATAAGTACAACACCCAGATTAAATGCATTTCTGATTAAGTTTTTTTAAGTCAGTTAATATGTTACTTATGGTTACTATATTACCTAAAGGGTAAGGATGTTGAGAAATCCAAATGTTTTACGAAGAAAACAGAGCAAATGTAATTTGTAACCATGGTCACAGCTTAATTTAAATTTGGTCTTTTATACGTGATATTCAGACTTATGGTTATTTACTTAATTACATTATTGATTATTTTAACAAGGCAGTGAACATTTCTGTAAACGAAGGCAAACTGTATTATGTTCACACAACTCTGGGTTCCATTTGACTATAGGATGAGTGATGAAGGTGGTGGGGAACTCCGATTTAAATCATTAATCAGAACGTTCATTAGGAAAACAGTCTTACAATTTTGATTATTAAATCACTCTGTTTTTAATAGTCATTTAACAATAATTTATTGTTGTACCAAAAGCAGTGGTGATATGTTGCAGGTATAGGAGGCTTGTTGGAGAAACAAGGCATACTAAGTCCCTGCTCTCATGGTGTGGACTTCTAATAAAGAGAGATGAGAAAGGAAGCAAGGAAGAAGACAAAGGAAGGAGGCAGGAAAAATCAACAAATAACTTTCAACTGTTAACTGAATTAATTGATAAAAAATAATTATAGAAAAGAAGTGTACAAATGAATACCAATGAAAATGTTCTCACTAGATGAGTCAGGCTTCGATGAGGAAACAGAACCACTATGAATATTATACAATCAGGAATTTATTATAAGAATTAGACATTACACAGTTGTGGGATGAGTGGGGAAAGTGAGGTCCACAAAGGGAAGTGGGAAGGTTATGTAACATCATCATAAGTGACAAATAAAAACGGGAAGCAATAGGATATATTGGAGTATACGAGGAAGACATTTGGTATAAACCTAATTCGGCCTGATTTTGTTTTTTCCAAAAGGTCCTGACTGTGGCTGTTGAGCATGCACTGTATATCTGCTTGGACATTTCCTATGGCCAGAACAAAGGCCCTTGAGATAAAGGTGCAGCTTCCCCTGACATTGGCATTTCGTTAGGGATAAGCATCTTTCCTTAGGCTAGGAACTGATTGCTGCACTCACCTTTGACCACCCAGCTCACCTCTGGCCACTCAGCTGGAGACAACAGACTGCCACCCTGCTGTGTTCACTGAGACAGAAGACCTATCTGCTGTTTCATCAATCACTGTGCTGACAGAGCAGTTTCGCGACTATTGTTAAAGGGACATTTCGATCCTATGTGAAACATTCTCTCTGGGGGTATATAACCACTCTGTGCACCCCACTTCTTTGGTGCCCTTTCTTCTTTCAGGAAGAAAGGCCCCGGGTTATAATCCTCAGATTCAAGCTCAGAATAAACTCACCCAAATTTTCATTTATAGATTGGTTATGGATTATTTTCATCGACATAAGTCATTAGGCAGTGTTCCTGAAGCACTGGCACAAGGAGACATGTTAAAGCTTAGAGGAAATCTGGAAACAGGGAACATCCAGCTGCTGGACTGAGCTGCAATGAGTGTTTGTGCAGAAGGATGAGGAGAGCCATAGCCTCTTCATAGTTACCGCCCCCTTGAATTCGCAGCCAAGCATGCAGTCATGTGTCTAGGAAGCTATGGTTCAGGAGGTCAGTGGTCAGGAAGAAGAGCAGAACTCAGAGAAGGGAAGAGTGAGGATAAACTGGCACCCAACAGCACCTCCGCATCTGCCTCCTCTGCCTCCAGCTACGATGACCTTTAGGGCGTGGTGGCTCCTGCTTCACTGGTCCAAATCCCATGCAAATTTCTCCGTGACCATCCCCAAACTGGAACCATACTGGGAAGATGATTCTGAGAAATGTAGTTCCAGATTAGCTAAGCTGACATAATATAAACACTTTCATTAGAATTTTTGGAGTGTACACAATTTTGCTTTTATCTATACTATGTGGCATTTATATTTTCTATTTATAATATATTACTTAAAAATAAAGTCGTAAGAAAAAATAATTACTTTTGGAAATAATGTTAAAATCAAAGTCACTGAGCGCAAAGCTATAAAGTTATACAATCCCTTTTGAGCCTACTCTTTGTGATTTTTCATGTTGCTCTGCTTATTCACCTAGTGCTTTGCACTTGGCAAATGTCATTTCAAATTCCCATGAAATCTCCACAGGGTAGTGGCAACTTGCCAGAGCATTTTTCTCTTGCTTTTCTAAAAATGAGTAGGTGAAGTGAGGACAAAGGTAGTGGTTTATGCAATAGCCATGTTGAGGTGAAATCCCACAAGATGTTAGCCCAACTATAGCTCTACCCAGTGGTCTATGCAGTGAAGACGATGTTCTCTGATGCAGGAAGTCACAATAGATATCAAAGGATGAGATCAGTTGATCTGCAAGTGTAATATTTATTCTCATTCCTTAAATGTATGGAATAGACCCATATAGTTCAGATCACTTTTCCAGAGAAGGTTAAAGACTGGGAATCACATCCAAAACTCTGGCAACCTTCATAGCATGAAAATAACGTATTGCATACTTCAAGCTGAAAGATTGGGCTTGTGCATTATTTAAAAATGTGATTTTAGATGTTTAAATATGAATTTACTTGGGCCAGCCCTTGTGGCCTAGTGGTTAAGCTTGGAGCACTCTGCTCATTCCCAGGTTCATTCCCAGGCATGGACCTACACCTCATCAGTGGCCATACTGTGGTAGCGGCTCACAGGCAAAATAGAGGAACATTGACAGCAGATGTTAGCTCAGGGCGAAACTTCCTCAGCAGAAAAAAAAAGGACTATATAAATATGAATTTATTTTAGTAATTCTCTGGATCTCAGTCATGCCATTGATATTATTTCATTCTCCAGCAATCAATAGCCAGAGTCAACCAATTTGATTCTTTAATGTGATTCATCTATTGCATTTAGACAGTACCTATAAAAAAACAAAGTAGTTTGAATTGGAGAGGTATTTGATGTTGAAGACAAAGCCTTAAAGCCGATTTGTAGTTAAAATAAAATAGACATTTTTATATTTCAAAATCTCATATCATCAGAATCCTGTAAGATAATACTCATATCAATGGGACATTTTAAGTTGACAACTGCTATACAATTGAAACAGAGAAATAGTGTTTGCTTCAAAAGAATTAGTACCATAAGGTCAGGCTAAATGTATTTTTTTTCTCGACATCTATCAAGTGGATTTAGAATGTGTCATTAAAACGAAAGTGACCTATATATCATCTTTAGAGATGGATGGGAAAATGCTTTAAGAGGAGGTAAATTGCATACCAAAGTTACCAATTTTACTAAAATGTAGGCCTTCAAGTAAAAAGGTATTTCAGCAAACCTGCTACTTAGGTTCTTACCAGTATATTCTTCAGCTAATAGTTGGAAATTTCTATTAGTTATGCTAGCATTAACAAAATGCCTCTACAGGATGTTGGCAGTGACCCCCCTGGAGTAAAAATAACCTACACAATGGTTGTTTTTGACATAAAATACTTATTAAGAAAATGTGTATTTGGAAAAGTTTAATATAGAATTGATCACACCAGAGGAAAGAGAGTTGTCAATAACCAAGTTTGACCTGCTATTTTTATAGGAAACATTCTGCCTCACAATTACAGTTCCATACTGCATAGTGACAATGACAACAAAGAGGTCTTCATTAATACTACAGAATACTAAGTCGGATTAATATATTAAACAACTTTTTAAAAACTGTGCCAGATTTACTTTATTCATCCATAAATATGAACTAATTCTTACTTAATTTTAAGAGTTATGAAGATTAAATGAGATAATCAATGAGAAAATATCTAACATCTATTGATACCTGGCGTGTATACACTAAATGTTTATTTTCTTCCCTTCTTTCCTGAGGTTTACTTATGGCACAATTTACAAAGTTAATGTACCTGCCTCAAAGGATTCACTCAAATATAAAAAGGGCCAGTAGGAACTCTGAGAACAAATGCGAGATTGCCTTACATGCAACCTATTTTTGCTTCTAATATGACAAACATTTTTCCTTCCTGAGGTAGAAAAGCTCACTCCCACAGGATAACAAAGGTCACTACTCTGGCAGACCTGTGTTTCCTACTAAATCCCACCAGTATGCCAATACCTAAACTTATTTAACCAAATAGGGACCTAGAATGCATTTATCCTAATGTTATTTCCATGTCTTTCACCACCTTTTCTACTCACTTCTGACTGAGACTGCCGTAACATTCCCCTCAGCTTGACTAAAATTTAGACAGGTGTCTTCCTGACTCCAGGCCTCTGACCTCTCTTTTCGTAGAGCATTTACTTTAGAAAACTTGTAATTGCAAATTATTTCTCTGCTCTTTTGAAATGTAGATAAATCTCCTAGCCTCTAGCCAGTTTTACAACTCAGGAACGCTTTCTCAAGGCCCCAGTGCCATCTCTTAGAAATGTAATCATCAAGAAAGACAGTCCCCAGGCCTATCAATGGGAGGGTAGCAGCCTAACTTGATAAGAGCCTATTAGCAAACACAGGTGGCTTAATCTTAAAGAAAAACACTTGAAAATTTAGGAATAATTCAATGTGCTAAATATATTTCATTCACAACCTCATCTCCCAAAGTCCTCCTGTACTTTTCCCCTAGCCTATCCCAGGGCCTAAGTTCTTTCTCGCCTTTTGTTTCAGTAAATTTGAGTTCAGTCTCTTTCCCTTATAGCAATACTCCTGAATAACGTCTTCCTTGCCTGTTTAACTCTGTCTGGTGCAATTCTTCTTTGAGAGTTTCCTGCTTACTGACTAAGATCTATGGTTCATCATTAAAATAACACCCTGGCAAATATCCTCAACTCATTTGGCCCTCTTTTGCTAGACCCCAAATCCAGATAATCAGCATCTCCAGTGCTTTGGTTGGAGAAAAACACACAGCCAGCTGACTCACTTCAACCCCTGCCTGCTGACTTCAAGTCCTGGAACACTATTTCACCCCTTTGCTTGCCTCAAATGCCCGACACTTTGCCTACACTCATTTTCAGCAGATGACATCATTTTGTATACCACAGAGGAAATAGAAACAATTGGAAAAAGTGTCCACCAGCTCCCACCTCCATATCCATCTACCTACCTTCATCTGGGACTTTATACTCTGTCCTCCATACTGTTGTTGTTGATAAGCTGGCTGTGCTTAGAGTTCAGGCAACCCTTCTACCATATCCCAGATCCCATTCTCCCCATCCACTCAAGATTGTAATTGTAGAAACTTTCCCCTCTCTGTCCTGTGCTACCAATTTTCACGACTATACTCAATCAGACCCATCACCCTGCAACACTTTGTAATGTTCCCATCTTAAAATAGTTAATAATAATAAAAGTAACCTTCTCCTAATCCCAACTCTCCTTCTGCAATCAATTTCTGCTCCCTTTTTCAGCAAGTCTTGAGAAGGTGTTTACAATTCCTCTCTCCCCATCCTCCTTAACACTTCCTCTATTCAGGCTTATTCCCCCTCCCACTAAAATTGTTATTGTCTAGGCCACAAATAAATGTTTAAATCCAATTCTAAGTTCTCAATTTATTTAACTTATGTGAAGCATTTGGCATAATCAATAATTCCCACATTTTCTTCCCATGGCTTAAAGAACACCAAACAATTTAGTTTTCCTCTTAAATAACTGGCTCATCTTTCTCAGTATCCTTTACTGATTCTTTCCTCCTCTCAACCCCTTAGTTAGTGTGAATGAAGGTTCAATTCTCTTATCTTCTTTAATCGAACTTACTACCTAGAGGGTCTCATTCAGTTTAATGGCATTAAACACCATCTAGATGCAAACAATGCCCCAGTTTTTATCTCCAGCGCAGCTCAGACTTCTCCCTGGAATAAAGATTATTTACCCAACCACCTACTCAACCTTTACATTTGGTTGTCTAATGGAAATCTCAAGCATAATATGCCTTAACCCAGATGCCTTATCTTTACCCCAAACCTGCAACCTCAGGGTCTTCACCTTCTCTGTCAATGTCAGTGTTATCTTTCCATTTGTCAAGGAATGAAGGGGGAGGGTGGCAGAGGAATTAACTTTGTTTCCTATCTTTCTCTGTCTCACATGGTGATGCTTTAAAAATGTGAGGCATCACAACTCTGTACAAAATACACCAATAGCTTCCTGTCCCATTTGGAGTGAAAGCCAATGGCCTACACGGCCTTACCTGGTCTAGACTCTGTTAATTCTTTGAGCTTATTCCCTACTGCTCTCTACTCTATCCACACTGGTCCCTTTGCTGTCCTTTAAATATGACAGCCATGCTCCTGCCTCAGAATGTTTAGACTTATATTCTTATGTCTAAATACTCTTCTTGCAGATCTTCGTGGCTCACTCTCTCATCTTCACTACTCCCCTGACCATCCTTTTTAAAATTGTAACTCTATCCTTGCACACTCTAGCACTCTATATCTATTTCCTACCCTGCTTTATTTTTCTCCAGAACCCTTCTTACCATCTGATATAAGATATATTAATGTATGCATGTTTATTATCTGTTTCTCCCAGTTTAACATAAGCCTGTATGATAACAGCGATTTTTGTTTTCTTGGTACCTAGAAAAGTGCCTGGCACATAAATATTTAAGGAAGAAAAGCAGAATGGGAGGGAGGGAGGGAAGAAACTAATGTCAATTCTATATTATTTAGAATCAGTCATTTAGGTGTTAATTATTAGGGTGCTTATCTTTGTATCCTCCTTTTTGAAATTTTATTGCATATTTGACAACTCTTAGAACTTGGGTAGGAGAGAAGATGGGGCCCTAGCTTGAATATAAAATGCCAGCAACAGATATAAAAGTAGTGCTCCCTCTTTCTCCCACTAATGCTGCTCTTACAACCCTGATTTAATCTCAAACCCCTCATCCCCTCACACCTCTATGCATGTTAGAAAGAATTCTATTCCTGCAGATTATATGAATGAAGTTTCATCCTCTCTCAAAACTCTCGGCCAATAAGAGAGAATTAGGCCAGCTGGTCAGGTTGAATTTATTACAAGATCTACTTCTTAATAGAGTCTCTCTGGATAAGGATCTACTTTCCAGGGTTGATGCTTCTAAATCTTGAAGTCATTTTATTAAAATGATAAGCCACCTCAAGAAGACACTCATTTTTAAAGTAAAGGCCTAATTTGTTAATTTGCAATAAAGAATGTATCTTTCCACTCATCAGGAACCATGTTTCACTATATTTCACCTCTAATATTCCCTCCATAATAATCTTTTATTAAGCAATGTGAGGTTAAACTCCTGCACTTAAACTCCTAAAATGGTTCTCTATTACTTTCTAGATTAAGTCCGAAATTCTTATAGTTATACAATTACTATTCAATATCCAGACTCAAACAATTTAGTTTTCTATAACTCAATTACCGTCTTTCTTTTAATCATTGTGGGTTAAAACCTCAGTCCCTTCTTTGGTCACCATGACTCCTTACATCCACATCCCAGGTATTTGTTACAGAAACACAGTCTTATGTAGTGTCAAGGTAACAGTTAGGGGAGGGAGGACAATGTGGTCCTGGGTTTTGCTCCAATAGTTTGACAGTGAGATATACATCCCCCTAGTTGGCTTGGCTACTCCAGGTTCACTGACTTGACACTATTCTGTGTCAGGTGAAAGACAGCATACTTTGGTGTAATTGTCCAGGGCTCCATCTTCCTAGACAGAAAACACACTTCTCTCTGGTGACTTGCTAGATCCCCTGAGAGCTGTTAGAAGGCTGTCCTGTTCACAAGACCACCAACACCTCTCTCTCTCTCTCCATCTATCTTTTTCACATTTCCCCTCTCTGTCTCTCTCTATCCTCTATCTTTCTCTACCTTTCTTTCTCTCCACTATTCCAGGGATCTCTTTTTAATCTTGGGGGATGTAAATGGAAGCCCCATGCTCCTCTCTGTTTCTCTCAACACATTGTTTATACCAGGAATCCTCTCTCTAACTGATGCATCTAGGTCCTGGAAATAAAAATTATAAAGGACCTACAGATCCTGTCCTATTTTCATCTCTGCCTTATCTCCCACTTACCAAATGAGCATAGAGCCCACTAGCTTCTTGAATGGGGAGATGGGTAAAGGTGGGGGGGGAATTATGGCTTAATATCAACATTTATAATCAGATTCCTATTTCATCTCCTTACTCATCCACATTCTCCCTACATTCCCATAGCGTTGAATCATTCACAGCTTCCTGAATGCATTCTTTCTATTTCCTAATCTTTGCACAGTACTATTTGTCTTCTGCCTGCTTTGAATGACTCTTCAGGTGTAAACACAAATGTGTACAATATGATGAATGAGAAGAAGATAAGGATGCCACTCCCAACACCTTCATATTTAGGTGTATGTGAAAGATAACTCCTCCCAGAGGGTGGCAGCTAATTTGCCATGGGCCAATTGAGTCAATGTAAATTTCTGCATTAAATGGGATTAAAGGTTAATACTTTCTTTCAGATAAAACATATACATGTGTGCCTATATATATATGCACATGTATGTATGTGTATATAAGTGTCTACACACACATATATGTATGTTTAGAAGTGGCAATATTTTGTCTAACTTTCATACAGATCTGCTGACCATTTTGTGGACCCTATGGGATACATATACCCTACTTTGAAGACTTCTACTTAATATATATTCACCTCTAACATTTTATGTATTTAAGCTGCCTTCTTAAGTGCCCTGGGACTAATTTTTCAGATGTTTTACAACTCATTACTCCCCACCCTACCTTACGTTAATTACTTGATGAGTTTTAGGAGACGGGTTAGCTACTTGATAGTAATTGTGACCACAGTTAGTGTTATCAGCAAAGCTTCCACAAACCCTTTCTTCCTGTGGCTTACCTCTGGAGATGGATAAACACATATGATTTATAAGATGATGATTACTTTCAATATCATAGGGTGACATTTTCTGACCTTGCTCCTGAGTTCTGAGCACAGAGATCCCTGTGCACTAATTAGAGCTGATCTGCACAATCCCCCAGTTAAACCCCTTGGAAAAGAGTTTTTATAGGAAGGATTTGGATTACTATCATTCAAGAATTGTTTTTAACTTTCATCTACACTGTAAACCTTTATACAGCTTTTATTTTGGTGGTTATTAACCACAGGCAGGCCCTCAATACAGCCTAGAGATTATTCTAGGTTTATTGTCAGTTCCATCTAACTTTATCCACAACATTTATTCCAAATCTTGTCAAGGTCAATAGTGATGTAATTATATGGTCTGAATTATATGATCACCTTTTGGTTCTTATCTTGAGCTATCAGCAGCTATCACGCTAGTTTGACCATTATCTCTCTGAAAGCAGCTCTCTCAATAAGTAGACACTGACAGGTTACCCCTTACCTATCAAAGATTCAATAAAGGCTGCTTGCAACAAAAGACATTTTTGTCAGTCAAGGTTCTATCCATATAGCCTTAACTCTCACCATTCCCTACCTCCTATCTTTTATTCCAGCTGTGCCCAATTTCTTCAAATCTCCAAATTTTTTAAGTGTTACTCCTCTCTGTAATGTCCTCTCCACATCCTTCGCATTGAACATGCAGCACAGAGATCTGGAAAGTCATCTCTATGAACCCACAATTATCCTCCTTCCCTTGTCTAGCTCTCAGTTCTCCTCTGTGTTTTAAGCACTTCCTCTGTGATGTCAATTTTTAAATTGTCTTATTATCTGTTTAGTTACTGGTTTTCCACAAGATAGTAAATTCTTTTTTTCAATTATTTTATTAAGGTCATAATAGTGTATAACATTGTGTAATTTCAGGTGTAAAGAAATGGAAAGAAATTCCATGCTCACAAATTGGAAGAATAAGTATAGTTAAAATGTCGATATTACCTAAAGCAACCTACAGATTCAATGCAGTCCCAATGACATTCTTCATGGAATAGCTAGAGAAATTCTGAGGAAAAAGTTCTTTTTTATAGTAGGGACTTGCAAAGAGTAGCCCTTCAATAAATGTTTGCTGAATAATTTAAAGAATGAATCACCATTTTTTACCCTCTTTTATTTTTTCTTTTTTACATATATGTATTTTGAAACTGAAATTATCTTTTAAAAATCAGAATCTCATAACCATAGTGTGCTAATATTTATGAAAACAGCAATAGAAAACATTTTTTGTTTTCAATTTTAAAATTATTTCATACTGTTGATGTTGAAAACAATTTTTTTCCTAAATATGTTAGAAAATGAATTAATAGACCGAATGAAATATAAATCAGATCTCTTTTGATCATTTAGTGTTTTAAAATTTAAAAATAAGATGCAAATATAAATTTTTGTTTTTCTAGAATTCTCTATTTATTTTTAAAGATCTTGCTGGTATTCTACATTCACCACAAAGCTGCAATATAATTGGTAAGCCAGGAAGGTTGAAATATTAAGCTTTGCTTATTAATTCCGTGAATTAGAACAGCTCTTAAAGGAAAAACAACTAAATTGCAGCCAGCATGAAGAAATTGGATTCAGTGATGATTGCTATCTTTAAAGCGTGTGACCTTACATTATTCTGTCATATGCTTAAGGGCTTTGAAAGCACTCAAACTTAATTTTAGGGGCTGCACAATAACGTTTCCTTTAATCACAGAATCCAAGAGCCATGTGCCCTTTGGTGCTCGTCTATCATGTTTTTAATCTTCATAACGTGATTCTGTAATGTGTCCTATTTAGAGAAAACTTCTGTGAATCTTTCCAGAACTAATTTCTTTAAATCTTGGCAATAATATGCACCTCTTAGTACCTCCTCCAAATTCTTCTCTGAAATTAGAAAACAAGTTATTTTTCTTTGCATCATATGTTCAATGAACCTGTCTTCTCACCATGTTTAAAGATGCTTTAGAGTTACCAATAACAGACAAGTATTGATGCTTATCGATCTTGAAGGTCCTGTGTGCTTTCAAAATGGCAGAAACTTAAATAAAGTTTAACTTGTGCAAAGCACTGCAATTTTCACAGTAACCCTTTATGTGCAATCACTCACTTTATGGATGGGGAAACTGAGTCATAAAGTTAAGTAACTTGCCCAAGATCGGTCAGCTGTTCAGTAGCTTGAATATGATTTGATGGAGCCAAACTTCCAGGAAATGTGGTATGAACATAGATGATCAATCTGCCCCTAGCTTCCTCCTACAAATTAAACTGAAAATTATTAAAACTAGTGGAAAAATTTACATCAGTCTTGGATACTAAGTACAGAGTGACATTATTATGCTATCTATGCCAAAGAACTTCTAGATATGATGCAGATATGACTAGAATTAAGCTGTTGAGGAGAAACATTATCTCTTGTGGAGATAACCATAGTGAAGAAAGTAGTACCATAGTCCAGTAAGCAAATGGAGGCAATCCTAAGAGGTTGAGGAATTCTGGACTGTCTCCTGAGGCAGCAGGTTACACCTCCATAAGAGATACAGGAACACAATCCAGGAGAGGAAGCCAACCTGAGCAGAAGGCCAGTTATGGAAAATAGTTCTTAGGTGCATAAATTTCTCTGAAGAGAAAGAAGACCTAAAATAAAAAGGAAGTATATATCCACTATCAGCTCACTCACCACTTTAATCAGGTTCATGCATCACTTAAAGGGAACTGACAGGTTGAATAAAATTAGAAGAAAATACTATCATAACAAGAATTGTTGATATTTGGTGTCTCTATTTCTATTTCTTCCATTCTCCATCCTACTCTGGTTTGACTTTTGCCTGCATCTCTCCACTAAAACCTCCCTTGTCAAGATCACTAACAACTTTAATGTTGCTGAATCAAATGAGACCTGCTGGGTTTCCTCTTACCTGACTCATAAGCAGCATTTGATCCAGCTGATCATTCCCTTCCCCTTAAATTATTCCTCATTTGACTTCCAGGAAATCACACTCTGCTAATATTCTTCCTACCACTTGTCTCCAACTCAGTCTCCTTTACAGCTTCTTCCTCCCCCTCCTGAATGTTGTAGTGCCTGGGGCTCAGGGCTTGGTTCTCTTTGTCATATACTCTCTCTCGATGATCTACTCTAGTCTTACGGCTTTAAATACCATCTAATCATTGATGACTCTAAAAAGTATGTCTCCATTCTGACTTTCTGTGGTAGACTCTAGACACGTGTCCAATGGCTTACTCAATCTATTTTCTTGGATATCTCATTCATTTATTCATTTCAGGAATCTGACACACAAATATCAAAAATGGAACTTCTGGACTTTTGCTAAAAATCTGCTCTACTTGAATTCTTCCCCATTTCAGTCGATGGGAATTCAACCTCTTAATTACTTAGGCCCAAAACCTAACATTCAATCTTCAAGCAAATATTGTGCTTTTTGTTTGTTTGTGCTTAAATTCTAATTACAATGGATATATAGAAACAAAAACTGAGATTATAGAGATAGAGATGAGAGGGAGACATTTTACTTTCCACTTATGTTAATGGTTTTTTAATCATATGAATGTATTTCTTATACAAAAGTTAAATGTAAAACTCCATAAGCTGAAGTAAATATGGATACATTACTCATAAAGACAAAGATATATAAGATGTTAAAATATTACCTCCAAGAGGAGAAAAAAATTTGCATATTCCCATTCTTTGAAAAGCAAAAGTTAGAATTTTATTATCTGCATAATTATCCGTAACACAAAAACAACACAATCTTCCTTTAGCCTTATCATTTGCTACAAATCAACAGTGTATATAGATGAAGTCCTGTAAAGAAATAAGTCTTTATTAATCAATTTCAGTACTTATTGCTTCTTGTGTCACCAATCAATAGTGTTTATCTGCTAAATAGCCCATGAAATTTAGATAAGCAATAAAACCTGAGAGTTAAGGGCAGCCTCAATTTTATTTTATTCTTCCTGTTTTAACTCCTGTCCTTAAATTTCAAAACATGACAAACCACATTTTAATATTTATATTTTAGCTACAATTTCTGTTTACAAAAATATTTTGATTATTTATTGAAATATGCAATTTTAAAATCCCTAGAGAAAGACCAATAAAATGCTAAGAATTAAAGATAGTGAAAAGAACTTCATCAATAATCCCATGGCGTAGGGTAGGGAAAAAATATAGAAACAATGAGTTTTCCTTTCTTGCAATCCAAAACAATCAGTGGTAGAGAAGCTGTGGAATTCTGCTTTCAGCTCCTACATGTAAAGAGCTTGGAAGTTCCCATAAGAAGCTGAAAATAAACCAATTCTCTTGGACCCATTAGAGAATTAGGGTCCAGGTTAATACAGAGAATCTCAGCCAAGATCAGCTTACCTAGAGAAGAAATCATTATAGCCATAAAGTGGTTGTAATACTTTTATAATTTTGACAAATTGCTGGAGACTTAGTCTGGACTAACAAGCATAAGAGTCAGAAACTCCCGGGGGCTACAGTTATAGGGAGACCCCACACTTTCATGGTTTTTACCTCCAGGAAGCCCAGTAGGTTTTCATGTGAAGATCAGGGACAAATCCCCTCATTTTTCTGGCAGGGAAAGGGAAAAAGTAACCATTTTGAAGTATGTTCAGAGCATGGCAAAGAATTTCTCACGAAGGGAAACAACTTTACCGCAACCTTATCCATGTGGGGAAAGGGCAGTTAGCCCTCCTATCTCCCCTAAGGAGAGAGAAAAAAGAGGTAAAAAACACATATGAAGGTCAAAGCCCAGGGACACAGGCCCACTAAAAGACTGAGGTTTAATTCATAAGATTAAAGAATCCTCCCCCTTCCCTCAACTAACGTCTCACCACTGCATCAAAAAAGCTTCAGAATAACAGTAAATTACAGTTAGAAGAGCTCAAGACACAGAATTGATTTAAGGTGTTCTTAGAAACACCCAAAGACAAAAAGGGAGATGAAAAAGGACACTGGAGGTCAATGAAACCTATGGTGCCTACAGCCACAGCAAACACTAAACACAGCCCAACTCCTAGACAAACTAACGTGAAATGTCACAGTAAAGTCCTCTTTACCTCAGTTCCTGTTACTCAGTACAGGCATACTTCAGAGACATTGTGGGCTTAGTTCCGGTCCACTGCAATAAACCAAATATTTCAATAAAGCCAGTCACTTGAATTTTGAATTTTTTGGTTTCTCAGTGCATGTAAAAGTTATATTTACACTATACTGTAGTCTATTAAGAATGCCACAGCATTATGTCCAAAACACAATTTATGAACCTTAATTAAAAATATTTTATTGCTAAAAAATGCTAACCATTATCTGAGCCTTCACTAAGCCTCAATCTTTTTGCTGGTGGCAGGTCCTGTGAAAATGCAACACCTACAAAGCACAATAAGGCAAAGTGTAATAAAATCAGGTATGCCTGTACATCATTTCCAGCATTCAGCAAAAAATCACAAGGTGTGCTATGAGGGTAAATTTTATGTGTCAACTAGACTGGGCTGGGGGTGGTCAGATATTTAGTCAAACATTATTCTGGGTGTGTCTGTGAGGGTGTTTTTAGATGAGATTAGCATTTGAATCAGTAGACGGAGAGAGGCAGACTGCCCTGCCTATTGTGGGTGGGCTTCATCCAATCAGGTGAAGGCCTGACTAGAACAAAAAGGCTGAGTAAGAAAGAATTCCTTCTGCCTGACTACTGGGACATCAGTCTTTTTCTGCCTTCAGACTTAACCAAAACATCAGTTCTTCCTGGGTCTTTAGACTTCCAGCTTTCAGACTGTACACCATCACCTCTTCTGGTTCTCAGGCCTTTAAACTGAGACTACAACTACACCATCAGCATTTCTGGGTCTCCAGTTTGTTCACTGCAGATCTTGAGACTTTTCAGTCTCTATAATCACTTGACCCAGTTCTTTCTTTTTCTTTTTTTAATTTTTTTTTATTGCAGTAACATTGGATTATAACATTATATAGCTTTCGATGTACATCATAATATATTTCAAATTCGGTGTAGATTACATCATGCTCACCATCCAAAAACTAATTATGGTCCATCCCCTCACATGTGAGCCTAATCACCCCTTTTGCCCTCCCTCCACTTCCTCTATGGTAACGACCAATCCAATCTCCATTGCTATGTGTTTGTTTGTCATTGTTTTTGTCTTCTACTTATGAGTGAGATAATACGGTATTTGACTTTCTCCCTCTGACTTATTTCACTCAGCATTATACCCTCAAGGTCCATGCATGTTGTCACAAATGGCTGGATTTCATCATTTGTTATGGCTGAGTAGTATTCCATTGTGTATAAATACCACATCTTCTTTATCCATTCGTCCCTTGCTGGGCACCTAAGTTGCTTCCATGTCTTGGCTATTGTGTATAATGCTGCAATGAACATAGGGGTGCAAGTATCTTTATGCCTTTGCATCTTCAAGTTCTTTGGATAAATACCCAGCAGTGGGATAGCTGGATCATATGGTAGATCTATTCTTAATTTTCTGAGGATACTCCATACTACTTTACATAGTGGCTTCACCAGTGTGCACTCCCACCAGCAGTGTACAAGGGTTCCCTTCTCTCCACATCCTCTCCAACACTTGTTGTTTCCTGTCTTGTTAATTATAGCCGTTCTGACCTGAGTGAGGTATATTAACCCCTTATCTGATATATGGTTTGCAAATATCTTCTCCCAATTGTTAGGTTGTCTTTTTGTTTTGTTGATGGTTTCCTTTGCTGTGCAGAAGCTTTTTAGGTTGATGTAGTCCCATTTGTTCATTTTTTCTTTTGTTTCCCTTGCCTGGTCAGACATAGTACTTGAAAATATGCTGCTAAGCATGATGTCAAAGAGCATATTACTTATGTTTTCTTCTAGAAGTTTCACGGTTTGGGGTCTTACATTCAAGTGTTTAATCCATTTTGAGCTGATTTTTGTGCATGGTGTAAGGGAATGGTCTACTTTCATTTTTTTTGCATGTGGCTTTCCAGTTTTCCCAACACCATTTATTGAAGAGACTCTCCTTTCTCCATTATATGCTCTTGGCTCCCTTGTCAAATATTACTGTCCGTAAAATGTGGTTTTACTTCTGGGCTCTCGATTCTGTTCTATTGATCGGTGTGTCTGTTTTTCTGCCAGTAACATGCTGTTTTGGTTCCCATGGCTTTGCAGTGTATTTTGAAATCAGGGAGTGTGATACCTTTGTTCTTTTTTCTCAGGAATCCTTTGGCTATTCGGGTCTTTTGTTATTCCACGTAAATTTTAGAATTCTTTGTTCTATTTCTGAGAAAAATGTTGTTGGAACTTTGATAGGGATTGCATTGAATCCATAGATTTCTTTAGGAAGTATGGACATTTTAATGATGTTAACTCTTCCAATCCAAGAGCACGGAATATCTTTCCATTTCTTTGTGTCTTCTTTGATTTCTTTCAACAATGTTTTATTGTTTTCGGTGTACAGATCTTTCACCTCTTCGGTTAAGTTTATTTCTAGGTGTTTTATTCTTTTTGTTGCAATTGTAAATGGGATTGTATTGTTAATTTCTCTTTCTGCTACTGCTTTGTTGGTGTTACTTCTTTGTTGGTGTATAGAAATGCAACCGATTTTTGTATGTTGATTTTGTATCCTGTGACTTGACTGTATTCCTTTATTGTTTCTAAAAGTTTTTTTAGTGGATTATTTAAGGTTTCCTTGATATAAAATCATGTTGTCTGCAAAGAGTGACAGTTTCACTTCTTCTTTTCCAATGTGGATCCCTTTTATTTCTTTTTCTTGTGTGATTGCTCTGGCTAGGACTTCCAATACTATGTTAAATAAGAGTGGTGACAGTGGGCATCCTCATCTGGTTCCTATTCTTAGAGGGGTAGCTTTCAGCTTTTCTCTATTGAGAATGATATTTGCTGTGGGTTTGTCATATATGGCCTTTATTATGTTGAGGTATTTTCCTTCTATACTCATTTTATTTAGAGTTTTTATCATAAATGGATGCTGTATCTTGTCAAATGCTTTCTCTGCATCTATTGAGATGATCATGTGATTTTATTCTTCATTTTGTTAACATGGTGTATCACATTGATAGATTTGCAGATGTTGAACCATCTCTGCATCCCTGGAATGAAAACCACTTGATCATGATGTATAATCTTTTTAATGTATTATTGTATTTGATTTGCTAGTATTTTGTTGAGGATTTTTGCATCAATGTTCATCAGTGATATTGGCTTGTAATTTTCTTTTTTTGTGTTGTCCTTGTCTGGTTTCAGTATGAGTCTCTATAAGGACTTGACCCAGTTCTTTAAAACAAACTTCCTTCTAGATAGCTAGCTAAACAGACAGACAGACAGACATTCTGTTGGCTCTGTTCCTCTGCAGAACGCTGACTAATCCATACCCAAAAAGGCAATGAGAAAATACAGTCTGAAGAGACAAAGCAAACATCAGAAACAGATTCAGATTTGACACAGCTTTTGGAATTTTCAGGCAGAAAATTTAAAATAATGATAATATGTTAAGGCCTCTAATGGAAAAAGTTGACAACATGCACCAGCAAGTGAGTAATGTAGGCTGAGACAAGGAAATTCAAAGAATCAAAAAGAAATTCTAGAAATAAAAAACACACTAGCAGAAATAAATACCTTATTGGACTTATCCGCAGACTTAACACAGCTGAGGAAAGAATAAATGAGCTTGATGATATATCAATAGAAATTCCCCAAGATGAAATGCAAACGGAAAAAGAATTTTTTAAGAAAAGAGACTATTCAAGAACTGTAAAACAACTTCAAAAAGTGTAACATATGTGTAATTAGAATCCTGAAAGGAGAAGAAACAGAGAACAGAGCAGAAGAAATATTTGAAGCAATAGTGGTCAATAATTTTCAAAATTAATGACAGCCACCAAAACACAGATCCAAGAAGCTCAAAGGACAGTAAGCAACATAAATACCAAAAATCTATACTTACACAAATCATATTCAAACAACAACAAAAAACAGAGGCAAAGAGAAATCCTAAGCAGCCAGCAGAAAAAAAATCTTATCTATAGTGAAATGATGATGAAAATTACATTGATTGCTCATTAGAAAGCATGCATTGAAAAATAAAGTGGAACAAAATATTTAAAATGTTGAAAAAAATAACCAAGCACACCAACCTAGAATTATATATCCCAAGAAATTACCCTTCAAACGTGAAGAAGATATAAAAACTTTTTCATATAAACAAAAGTTGATGGAATCCATCACTAGTAGATATTCCCTAAAAGAAATATTAAAAGAAATTCTTCAGATATATGGAAAATTATATTGGTCAGAAACACAGAAGTACATAAAGAAAGGAAGAATGTCAGAGAAGAAATAGATAAAGGTAAAATACAATCTTTTATTTTTCTTATTCTTAATTGATCTAAAAGATGCTATTCAAGGTAATAACAGTATTAATTTTTTTGGTGATTATAGCACATAGATAAGTGAAATGAATGACAACAATATTATTTAGGATGGGAATGAGGAACTATACTTTGTAATAAGGGACTGTGAATAAATATAGTGTTATTTGGGAATAAATTTAGATTAATTGTAAATATATATTGCTAAGTCTAGAGTAAGTATTAAAATCTTTTTAAAAGAAGTGTAATTGATATACTAACATATGAGAGAAAATGAAATCATAAAATACTCAATTAAAACAAGTAAAAGCAGGGCTGGCCCCGTGGCCGAGTGGTTAAGTTCGTGTGCTCCGCTGCAGGCGGCCCAGTGTTTCGTTGGTTCGAATCCTGGGCGCGGACATGGCACTGCTCATCAGACCACGCTGAGGCGGCATCCCACATACCACAACTAGAAGGACCCACAACGAAGAATATACAACTATGTACCGGGGGGCTTTGGGGAGAAAAAGGAAAAAATAAAATCTTTAAAAAAAAAAAACAGGTAAAAGCAGAAAGAGAAAGAAAGATATAAAAGGGAAAAAATGCAACAAATAGAAAACTTGCAAAGATGGTAGATATTAACTCAACCATATCATTAGTAACTTTGAGTGTGAATGGTCTATATACACCAATTAATAGAGATTGTGAAAATGGACAAAACCAAACCATATGTTGTCCACAAGAAACTCACTTTAAATATAAAGACACAGTTTAGAGTAGAGAGATGGAGAAGATACACCGTGCTAACACTAATCAAAAGAAAGCTTGAGTGGCTATATTAATTTCAGGTAGAGCAGACTTCATAACAAAGAAAATTATCAGAGATAAAGAAGAGCATTACATGATGAAAAAAATGGGTCAATTCTCCAAAGAGACTTATTGATCCTTATCATGCATGCATCTAGGAACAGTGTCAAAATGCATGAGACAAAAAAACGACAGAACTGCAAAGAGAAATAGATGAATCCACTATTATAGTTGGAGACTTCAACAACCCTCTATCAGTAACTGACAGAACAAGCAGGCATAAAATCACTAAGAGTATAGTTGAACTGAACAACACTATCAATCAATTGGATCTAATTCAAATGTATAAAATATTTCATCAAACAACAGAAGAAGACACATTCTTCTAAAGTTCCTATGGAACATTCACCAAGATTGAGTGCATTCTATGCCATGAAACATAGCTTATTAGATTTAAAAGAACAGAAATCATACAAAGTATACCACAATGGAATTAAACTAGATATCAATATAAATTCTAGGTATCTTCCAAAAAGACACCTGGAAAATCCCCAAATATTTGGAGATTAAACAACATACTTCTAAATAACACATGGATCAAAGAAGAAATCTCAAGAAAAATTTAAAAATATTTTGAACAAAATGAAAACTAAAATACAGCTTATCAAAATTTGTGGAATGCATCAAAAATAGTGCTAGAGTAAAATTTATAGCACGAATGCATATATTTAGAAACAAGAAAGATCTGAAGTCAATAATCTAAGCTTCTACCTTAGGAAAGTAGAGAAATAAGAGCAATTTAAACCTAAATCCAGCAGAAAAAAATAAATAATAAAAATTAGAGCAGGAATCAAATGAAATTAAAACAGAAAATTAGTAGAAAAGGTTTTTTTTTAAGCTGACTTTTTGAAAAGGCCAAAAAAATTGATAACTATCTAGCCAGGCTAACCAAGAAAAACAAAAGAAACAAATCAACGATATCAGAAATGAAAGCAGAGCCATCCCTACCGATCCTACTTATTAAAAGGATAATAAAGAAATATTATGAACAACTCTATGCCCCAAATTTGAAATCTTAGATGAAATGGCAAATTCCTTGAGGGACACAAACTATCAAAACTCACACGAGAAGAAACTGATATTCTGAATATGTCTCTATCTATTAAAGAAATTGAATCAGTAGTTTAAACCTTCTTAAATAGAAAGCACCAGGCTCATAGGGTTTAACTGGTGAAGTCTACCAAAAACGTATGCAAGAAATAATACCAATTATTCAAAATATTTTCCTGAAAATAGAAGCAGGGAACACTAAATAACTCATCGTGTGAGGTTAGAGTTACCCTAATACCAAATTCAGGTAAATACATTACTAGAAAAGAAAACTATGGACCGATATCTCTCATCAATATAGATTTTAAAAATCCTCGATAAAATTTATCAAATAGAATTTAAAAAGCATGAAAAGAACTATACACTACGACCAAGTGAGATTTATTCCAGGTATGCAAAGCTGGTTCAGCATTCAAAAATCAATCAATATAACCTACCACATCAAAAACTGAAGAAGAAAAATCAATGATCATATCAATTGACATGGGAAATACATTTGACAAAATCCAACATAGATTTAAGACAAAACCTGTCAGCGGTCTAGGAATAGAGGAGAACTTCCTCGTGTTGATATCTAAGAATATCTACAAAATACCAACAGCTAACATCATACTTTATGATAAGTAACTGGATACTTTCCCCTCCAGATCTCAAACAAGGCCAAGATGCCCCCTCTCACCACAGCTTTTCAACATCCTACCAGCAGTCTTAGCTAGTACAGTAGGATAAGAAAAGGGGTCTAGTGATGTTCCTATGTCCAGCCTACAGAGCAGTCTGGAAAGGCAGCTGAAGAACTAAACTCTAGCTTTGTTTATAGAGGGCAGGAATAGTGACCACTAGAACTTTGTGAGAACCGTTGTATTTTGTAATTTTTATTTTATCTGCATCCCCATGGTGGTAAAACATAACAACATATAGAGACTAAAACACTGAATAAATGCATCTGGAATATATACAGCACAGCAGCTACTGTTTGATGAACTGAAGGAGAACTTCATGAACAGGGTGAAGAGAGGACATCGATTAACTGTAGTTAAGCCTAGTTATGAATAACAAGGCAATGGGTGAAGATGGACCTCCCCCAGATGCTCACACAAGAGATCCTAGCTAAGCAGAGGTTTTAGAAAGTATAATTGGGAGTCAGAAGCGGATCAATGTTGCCATCAGCTGAGCCTCAAATAAGAGCTTTAAGAACTAATATTTATGAGCACTTAGTATATCTTAGCCCCTATCACACATCTTATAGGAATTCTTTAATTGAATCTGTAGAAAAACTCCATGAGATAAATTCTTTTATGATCATTTTATAGATGCAGAAACTGAACCTTAAGGAAGCTTAGTAAATTAACTTGATCACAAAACTAGTAAGAGATAAAGCAAAGACTTGAAACCAGGATTGTCTGACTGCAGATTCTATAAACTTAACTGCTATAGTTTATCGTTGCTTAAGATACTAGCTCTCAACAGCATAGAATGAATTCATTTCAAGAATAATAGCTGCTCTCTATTGAGCACTTAATATATCTCAGATACTGCTCTACCCACATAGTTTTATTTAATTCTCATCAAAACCCTACAAGTTAAGTTTTATTTTTCTCATTTTACAAAAGAAGACAGTGAGGCTTATAGAAGTTAGGTTATTTGTCCAAGGACAAATAGGTTCACAATACAAAAGCAGGGACTAGAATCCAGTTCCATCTGACTCCCAAGTTAATTTTTTTACACTGCAAAGATCAGTGGTTTTAAAATCAGACAACAAGAACATCACTGGTTTTGTAGAAGATCCCTATTATACCAACTATAAAATAACATGAAAACTATGACTATGAAATAAAATGGCAACCTACAGGACCTGCCTTAATGTTTTATAGTCACACTTCATAATTATTCAACTAATATTTATTGAGTGCCTACTATGTGCCATGGTCATCATCATGCATGTAATTGATCAGATTAATCTCATGTAGCTCCAATTCAAAGACTGGTTCAATTCTTTATGATATTTTCCTTCATTGCCTATATTTTTGTCAGAATTATTTTCTCTTGCAACACAGCTTAACTCTGCCCTTGTACCTAAAGAAACAACATTCATCATTATGATTTGGGCTAGAGAATGACAGCAGGCCCAATGTTGTTTTGTTTCCCAGGTGAGGAATGAGCATGTTCACAATGCCTCAGAGGAAACAAAAGTCCTCTTTCTGGCCAAAACACATCCAGCTTGCTCTTCAGTCTTTGAACACAGCAGCTGCTCTGCGTTTAACTGAAGCAGAGAATATTGTCAGAATGAAAACAGTATTAATTAAAATAGTCTGTTGAATCCCAGGCCAAATTTGCTATTACATGTTAAAGTGAAGAGAACATAATGCTGTGTTGTTTATAAGATGGAAGTAATTTCCTGGGGTTATATTTAAATCATGAGCAGAGCTTTTCCATGGTTGTCCGGACTTCCACAGACAGAGACTTACTTTTAGAACATAATTACTAGAGCCAGGATAATGTGTGAGCAAGAAAATTTAGTTTGATAGTTAAAGCTATTAAAATAATAAAATTTTTGTGTTTCACTGATTATTAAAACATTACTGCTGACTGTATAAGGCTTGAAAAACTCAGAAAAGTATAAAGAGAAAGTGCAAATCATCTGTAACCTTGGCTCCTAGAGATAGCTACTCAGCATTTTTAGTCTTTTTTAATCATACTAATTTTACACAGTTGAGATCTAAGTGAAAACAGTGTTTTAATTTGGCATCTGATGATAAGCATTTCAGCAGTCTTCATAACCATCATTTACTTTGGCTGGATAATGGGTGTCGTATAATTTTTTTTACAGTTCCATTACGGTGAATCATTTAAAGAAATTCAACTCTCATGTATTATCTAGAAAAATGTATGAGATAAAAACCTTAATTTAATCATTTACAATAAGCAAAATAATTGTTTCTTTTCACTAATATTGTTTCAATCAACTGGTAAACTATATCCTGTCCACAGGAGAACCAGCCATTGTTCTGATTAAAGTGGTCATCGTGTCCCTTTAATATGAACACTTGGCCACCTCGCCTACCGTGAGATGGTCTCCCCTGGTCAGATCTATGCATCTATCAAATGTGTGTGCTATATATATGTGTGTGTATTTGTAAGTTGGATGAGGATCTAAAATCATATTTGCAATTTAATCCTTCTTTCAGCATTTTCTTAAATGACGTTTAGGTCTTTGAGATTAATTTATAATCTGAGCTCAAGTTTAAACCTTTAGCAATATGTGAGAATAAAATGTTTTCCTCTCTTCTTGTAATGTATATATTGTGATTCCTCCAAGAAAATAAAGGAGGCATAATCTTCATAGAATCCTTACTTACAACCATTAGGACAATTGGAGAGAACCTCCAAGAAATACCACTAATGTTTGCCTACCACATTCTTATTTTATGCCTGTTTTAGTTCTTATCTGCAATTTCTTGAAAAGATGTATAATTCATGATGACCTTATTTGAAAATATTCAATAGGGGAAGCAAAACAAGTGTACAATAAATAAAGCACTAAAGAAAATTAGTCTGGTATTAATTTAGCTAACTTTTTACTGACTGAAGGTAGCAAGAGCAACTCATTTATTAATTAATAAATTAGGCATATTAATGTTTATTTGAAAATATGTCTACTTAATGGAGAGGCTTAAATTTGCTTATGTATCATTTCTGTTGGAAAAATACCAATTGGAGTTTACTTGAAGACTAATAGGCCCAGAAAAAAGAGTGGAAGTTCTGAATGGTATTTTGTATGAACCACAGATGGTCATATTTTTCTTTTTGGTACAACAAACCTTGTGTGAAGTTCTCATCCTTTCAAAGCTTTCTATGGCATAATTTTGCCAGTTATAAACATGTTCTTATTATTTTTTATACCTGCTTCCCACGACATAGAAAGTATAGTACTAACAAAATATCACAACTATAGAGAGAGCCAGTGTGTAAACTGAGCACCCCTTCAAATTTCCTTCTCTTCTTTCTGGATGAGAATCCACATTAAAACTGTACACAACACTCATGTAACCCCTGTCATAGTGTCTTGTATGTTTAAAAAAGCAAACAAAACAGTTTTCTCTCTCGCCTTTGTGTATTTTCCCCTTTGTGAGCATTTTTGGCTCTTATCTCTCCCGTGGAACTGCCAAGCTTGTGATGTAAGATTATCACCATTGATTAAAGGACAACTATTGGTGAGAGATCAGTTCAGTTTTCATTTTGTAATATATTCAGATGATTTGTGGCTATTTTAACCTATTTCCCATAAATTATACCTTTTATGTACTATTTTATTATAAATTTAATATTCTGAAAAATGGAGCTTTAATTAAGTGATATCCCAGTAGAATCAGCAATGCATTCATAATGGAAAGAAGAGAGAACAATGCATTGCATATCCTTTCAAATATCCTGTATGTATACTGATGATGATGATACCTGAAGTAGCTACTGGAAAAGGAATAACTCGATTTAGCACAGAATCAGGTGTATCTAATGTGAAAATAAATGCTTATAAAATAAATTATCTCGAAGAGAATATGTCTAATACCAAAATATAAATATATCTATTTAATTTATTTTTGCATACTTCTGAAATGTTTAAGTTCATTCAAAAGTCTTTTAAGAAGTAAGATTAAGTCAATCAAAAAATAAGATGTTTTATCCTTCACTTTAGGTAATTGAGAATATATTTAAATAAGAGTATCTAACCAAGAATCCCTTCACTCATATGTTGATTAGAGTAGGCACAATTGTGTCTTCTTTCACTGTTCTTGAACTTCACTTTTGTATATGGACATAATGGATCTTAGCTACTTAAAGAGTAATTTCATCATCACTAGATGGAAAACACAATGATTGCAAGGAACTTTGCTAAATGGCCTTCAAAATTTTTATGGTATGAAATTTTAAAGTACTCAGAGCATGTCTGAAGTTTGAAATGCCAGTTAGAAGGAATAGACAGACATAAAGGAAATATATTTTCATTTCCCTATAAAATATGTAGTATATATTAAACTACAAAATATAAACATGTAATTATATATCATTATATCATAATCAAAATCAAAGGATGAACATTAACTTGGGGAAATTATTTGGAATTCACATGCCAGACGAATGGTTGACATTGTTTTTTTTTGACAGTTTATTTGACATTTACCCTGGATTTCTAATACGTGTCTTCAATTTAACATACATAAAACTGTAACTCTTGATTTGCACAATACCCTCTCTTCCCCTAGATTTTTCCAGTACCAGTTAGTGGCACCTTCATATGTACCAGTGACTCAAACTTTGTATTGCATGTGAGAAATGTGTGAAACAACTCACTGAAGAGGGTAAGGGGAAAAGGTGCTGAACTAAGTAACTGGAAATCAGTGGAGACTTTAATACTAAAGTCCAAAGGAACTATACCTAGCAGCTTACTCTAGTTGATGAAGTTGTTTCCCCAGGAATACAAGATAACAGTTATGAAACCCCTTTGTGTATATGTATGGTGGAGTTGGTCAATTAAGTCAAGTTTCTCACTGCTGGGGTGGAATTTACAGATAAGCAAGAGGGGATGGCTAGAATTATCCATGAGGTAATGGCTTAGAGTTGGAGACACTGTGTGAACTTATATATGGTTCAGCATAGATACAGATGCATATAGAAATATTTATAGATATATGTGTATATATACGAGTTGGTAACATCTATGTCCTTGTTCTGCCACAGAGAAGGCCTAGAAGTGTTGATAACCCAGTAGCAATGAGAATACCCAGCTTTTGGTTTCTAAGACCAATCTCCCATTTTTCTCATAATTAGATTGTGGTTATGGGTTTTGGGAGGAAACCACAGAGGTAACGTGTCATTCTCATCACTTTCTATCAAGGGTACATACTATGAATATGCACTTCCTGGTAAAATGGCTGATTCAAGGCTACAGCAGAGAACATAGAAGATAAGACTGGAGAATCTTGTAGTGTCAGAAAGTAAGGTAGCACCAAAACACATCAAAATAAAAACCCGAACTGAACTAAAACAAAACAAAAAACCCCACAATGGTGGGAGTACATCAAACTGGCAAAAGAGCCAATTGAAAGAGCTCTCAATGGCCAAAACTGGACCAAAATTAATAACATGATATTGTATTATAACTCAAAGAAATAAATGTACATGAGTCCATACTGATATAAATAAATGATTTATTAAAGAAATAAATTGGGGGATAATAAACAAATCTTCTGTGTGGAAGAATTCTAAAGAATTTATGGTGGCACTCCACACATAAGGAAGTGGGGCATGATTCTTAACTCTTTATGTGTGGCTTTCAGATAGTGACTTCCTCCCAAAGCATACAGCATGGAAGTGGGGGAGGAAATGTTACTGTATAATAGAGAAACCCAACAATCACTACCTCAGCCAGTGATTAAAGTTAACATAAACAGTAAAAGTCACATTGATAGAATGTGATGTGATTGGTACTTTATCTATGTGGTCTTCCTCTCAAAACCCATAACCACAGCGTAATCATGAGAAAAATCCTAAGTCAAATTCTAATTGAGGAATATTCTACAAAATATCAGACAGGACTCTTCAAATCTGTCAAGGTCATAAAAAACAAGGAAAATCTGAGATACTGGCACAACCAAGAGGAGCCAAGGAGACACAACAACTAAATGCAATGACTAAATGTAATATAGTGTGCTAGATGGGATTTTGGAATAGTAAAAAAGGACATTAAGTTAAAAAGAAAGAAACTTTGCACAGAATATTGCTTTAGTTAATACTAATGTACCAGTATTGTTTCATTAGTTGTGAAAAAGGCACCATATTAATCACATATTAATTAATGTAAGGTTTTAAGAATAGGGGAAACTGGGTGTGGGGTCGTTGGGAACTCTCTGTACCACCTTTGAAGTTTTTCTCTAAATCTAAAATTATCTTAAAATAAAAATTGTATTAAAAATACATTTGGTGAAACAAGCCAGATACGAAAAGATACATATCATATAGACCCATTTGTAAGAAAGTCTAGGAAACATTATTCTAATCTCTAGTGGTAGAGAATAGGCTTATTAGAAACTGCCTGGGGCCCAAGATGGGGTTTGAGGATTGACTGTAGATGATGTGAGGGAACATTTTGGAGTGATGAAAACTATATATATCACATATATTCTATATATTATTGTCACATTAGTGTGTGTGTGTATGTATTTGTTAAAACTCACCAAACTCCACACTTAGATTGTGTGCATTTTATTGTATGTAAATTACACCTCAATAAAGTAAATTTTTAAAAAAGAAGAATAAATCCCTTTCTAAATATGGGTACTACAAGCATACTGGTACACCTGGAAGGAAGCAATCTATCACATAAAATTGAGAAGACATTTAGCTATTTCACCACATAGCTTAGTTTGTGGTAGAAAATAGCTAATAACTGATCTGCTTCTCCTTCCACAGAAAAAATGTGGTTTTAAGATTACAGAATTCTTCTTTTGTGATTTTGCTTTGGCCTTTTTATTATGTGGTTACTTCCTTTGTGGAAAATGATGCTCTCTGAGGGCCTTCATATAATTCATTGTGCTATACAAAATTAAGATAATAGAAATAGCAGTTTCTGTGGATAAAATATATATTTCAAATAATACAAAGAGATTCTTATATGTCATTTAATCTTGGGTCTGAAAGCTCTCCAACTTAATAAGATGTCAAGAGAGCTATTAATAACTGCGAGCTGAACACTGCAGTGAAGCGTGGGTGCTGACTATTTAAACTAACAGGAAAAGAACAGCTTTTTAATTGGACTGGATGTTATTTTGCCAGAGTCACCAGGAAACAAAATCATTATGTCTTGGCAGCAAAATACTTCCTGTCCATACCAATGACAAAAAATAAAATAGAAAATTTTCCTTTGCTCTCTTTATGAATTACCAAAAATCACAAGTAGTCATTCAAGTTACATGTATTTATTTGCGTCCATGAGGTGCAGAGTAGTACACTAGACATGTGGATACACTTTACTGTTGTAAATATCTCCAATGCTTGGTGGAAATCAAGTTGATGACAATCTCAAGCAAAAAACCTTTGTGTTTTCCACTTCCTTGCATAACATATAAGTGATCTAGACTTCTGTGTGGACCCAGGAATTTAAAGAGTAAGGCAACATTTGTATTGAATAAAGGTCATATACAGTTTTACTTGAAATATAAACAGATTTTCTTTTATCATAAAAATCTTCTAGCCCCCTAAACATCTTAACCAGAAAGATGCTCATGTAAATCAGGTGTTGGAATTACCAAAGACCTGCATAACATATACATGAATGCTACATAATATTATAAGTAAAATTCTCTCTTCTAGTCTATCCTCCTTTCTCCACCAAAAATAAATTCATACGTAATTACATACATAAACAAAAAGATAAAATCATTAATATGATAATTAGTACACATTTTTTCTGAGGTACTGCACTTTAATACAACTAATGTTCAGAATTTCATTGTCACAAAAATGTTTTAATTATAATTAAGAAAGCATTGAGGCCAGCCCCATGGCCAAGTGGTTAAGTTTGTACACTCTGCTTCAGCAGCCCAAGGTTTCACCGGTTTGGACCCTGGGCATGGACATGGCACCACTCATCAAAGCCATGTTGAGGTGGCGTCCTACGTAGCACAACCAGAGGCACTTACAACTAGAATATACAATTATGTATTTGGGGGGCTTTGGGGAAGAAAAGAAGAGAAAAAAAGCATTCATTTATTCAAATCAAACTTTCTTTATATATAAAATGAAGATATTTAGTGGTCTTGGATGAAAAACGTCAACTATACAGCTTTGGGATCTGTGGAAAGACACCATTTACTAAATAGAAGCTCTATAAAATAAAGAATGCAAATAGAGCTATCATTCTTATAAATAGGAAATTTTATACCATGTTGGCAAGTATGAATCCATTGGATTCTAGTTTCAGATAAAGTGAATTAATTCAAAGTATATGTTTTATTTAAATGATCTGCCTAAGACTGAATGTCAAGATATTGGAATCTATTTTTAGTAGAATGGAATAGAAGGCTGCATTTTAAAAATTCTAAGCAGACGTTGTAAAATACATTGATGAGATTTTTAATCAACATGGTATTGAAATTTCATGCTTGGGGTGTCCCCTGATCTCAGTTCCAGTTATATAACAAATACTGAGAAAATTAATGAGGCAAGCATCTCAGTGTACCAAAAGTTGAAATGGAAGACAAAGCAGAAAGTCCTGAAAAAACTGTGGGCCTGCTGAGCCGTGGATCAGGAAGCAGAGTCAGGGAGTGGAGAGTTGAATTCTGTAGGGCAGAAGTCTAAAAGCGACCCCCATGGGGCAAAGAATGAGAAGTACTCACTATCTAAAACCAGGGCTAGGATGGGGTTCTCTGCACATAAACGGAAACTGAAAAGAACTAAGAGTGATTGCTGCCTGGGTCTAAGGCTTCTATATAGGTGCATTCCAAGGGAGACATTAATAAACTGCCTTACAGCCAGAGCCTACGTCAATCACCAATATAACAAGAGGTTCTAGAATAAGATCTGAAAGGGACAGATGAAAGCAATAAAAGAAATGCTAGACCGATAGCACATATAATAAAAAGTTCTAAGGCTCAAAGTTTATGTGCTTAGAACAGCTCTTAGTGAATTACACTCACTACCTTATTTTGTCTGGACAATTTTTATGGGGAGCCCCTGCAGGACCCCACATTCAAGGTGAATCTGCTAAGAAAAAGTCCAAAACACATCAGGAAAATAAATACAAAGAAAGATAGTGAACAATACTCTTTCACTCTAGATAGGATTAAAACCATAGATAAATCTGAAAATGACTTTTTTCATTTAGGATTTCCTCTCTTCCCAAAAATAAAAACAATGAGGTAAAGGATATCATTAGATATATAGAAATAGAAATACAGGAATAAATAGAATAAAAGCTGGTAGATATGAAAGGAACCTATTAAAACTCCTATATGAGGTTTAGGAATGTGTTCAAATAAAGTTTTGGAGTGTGTTAAAATTTAAGTTGCTATCAACTTAAAACAGACTGTCATATACATAAGACTTTATCTATGAACTGCATGGTAACCATAAAACAAAACCTTATAAAATGCACACTAAAATTAGAAATAAATCTAAACATGAGACTAAAGAGAGCCATCAAACAACAAGGGAAGAGAGAAAGAGAAGAAAGGAACAGAAAAGAACTATGAAAACAGCCAGAAAACAATTAACAAAACGGTGATAAGTATGGACCTATCAATAATTTCTTTACTTGTAAATGGTCTAAACTCACCAATCAAAAGGTACAGAGTGGCTCAATGGATAAAAAAATAAGACCCATATATAAGCTGCCTCCCAGAGACTCACTTCAGAGGCAAGGACATACATAGACTGAAAGTAAAGGGATGGAGAAAGATTATTTCATGCAAATGGAAACAAAAAGAAAGCTCATATAGATATACTCACAACAGACAAAATAGACTTTAAAACAAAGACTGTAATAAAAGAAAAGGAAGGGCATTACATAATGATAAAGGGGTCAATCCAGCAAGAAGATATAATATTTATAAATATATATATGCACTCAATGTAGGAGCACCAGGATATATAAAGCAAATATTAATGAACCTAAAGGGAGAAATTGACAGAAATACAATAATAGTAGGAGACTTTAGCATCTCACTTACATCGAAGGATAGATTATCCAGTCAGAAAATTAATAAGGAAACATGGGCCTTAAACACCTCATTAGGCCAAATGGGCTTACTAGATATACACAGACCATTCCATCCAAAAGAAACAGAATAAACATTCTTCTCAAGTGCACATGGAACATTAACCAGGATAGATCACACATTAGGCCACAAAAGATATCTAAATACATTCAAAAAGACTGAAATGATATCAAGCATCTTTTCTGACTACAATGGTATGAAACTATAAATCAATAACAAGAAGAAAACTGGAAATCCACCAAAATGTGTAGATTAAGCACCATGCTACTGAACAACCAATGGGTCATTGAAGAAATCAAAAAACACCTAGAGACAAATGAAAACAGAAATAGGGCAAACTACAATGTTTGGGATGCAGCAAAAGCAGTTCTAAGATGGAAGTTCATAGCAATACAGGCCTACCTAAAGGAACAACTTTACACCTAAAGGAGATAGAAAAAGAACCGAATCCCAAAGTTAGTAGAAAAAAGAAAATAATAAAGAGTGAAAATAAATGAAATAGAGACTAAAAAAAGACAATAGAAAAAAATCAATGAAACTAAAAGCCAATTCTTTGAAAAAATAAATGAAATTGACAAACCTTTAGCTAGACAAATCAAGAAAAAAATGAGAGAGGTCTCTAATAAAGAAAATCAGTGAGAAAAGAGGTGAAGTTACAATTGATACCACAGAAATACAAAGGATTGTAAGAGACTACTATGAACGATTTTATGTCAACAAATTGGACAAGCTAGAAGAAATGGACAAACTCTTACAAACATACAATTTTCCAAGACTGAATCATGAAGAAATAGAAAATCTGAATAGATAGATTACTAGTAAGGAGATTGAATCAGTAATCAAAAACTTCCCAACAAACAAAAGTCCAGGACCAGACACCGTCACTGGTGAATTCTACCAAATATTCAAAGAAGCTTTAATACCTATCCTTCTCAAACTCTGCCAAAAAATTGAAGAGGAAAGAGTGCTTCCAAACTCATTTTACAAGGCCAACATTACCCTCCTACCAAAACCAAACAAGAACATCACAAAAGAACAAAATTACAAGCCAATACTATTGATGAACTCAGATGCAAAAAACCTCAAAAAAATTAGCAAGAGAAATTCAACAATACATTAAAAGGATCATACACCATGATCAAGTGAGATTTATTCCAGGGATGCAAGGATGGCTCAATATTTGCAAATCAATCAAGGTGATACACCACATTAACAAAATGAAAGATAAAAATCATATGATCATCTTAATAGTTGCAGAAAAAGCATTTGACAAAATTCAACATCTATTTATGATAAATACTCTCAACAGAGTGGGTATAGAGGGAACATACCTCAACATAGTAATGGCCATATATGACAAACCCACCACTAACATCATACTTAATGGTGAAAAACTGAAAGCTTTTCCTCTGAGATCAGGAACAAGACAAGGATGCCCACTCTCACCACTTTTATTCAACATAGCATTGGTAGTCCTAGCCACAGCAATTAAGTAAGAAAAAGAAATAAAAGGCATCCAACTTCGAACGGAAGAAGTACAACTGTTGCTATTTGAAGATGGCATGATACTGTATATAGGAAAGCCAAAAGACTCCACCAAAAACCTGTTAGAACTAACAAATTCAGTAAAGTTTCAGGAAACAAAATCAGTATACAGAAATCTGTAGCATTTCTATACACTAATAATGAACTATCAAAAACAGAAAATAAGAAAACAATCCCATTTAAAATTTCATGACAAAGAATAAAATACAGTCATGCATTGCTTAATGACGGAGATATATTCTGAGAAATGTGTCCTTAGGCAATTTTATCATTGTGTGAACATCATGTAATGTACTCACACAAACCTAGATGATATAGACTTCTCCACACCTAGGCTATATAGTACCAATATTATGGGACCACTGTCATATATGTGATCTTTAACTGAAATGTTGTTATCTGGCAAATGACTATACCTAGGAATACATTTAACCAAGGAGGTGAAAGACCTGTACACTGAAAACTATAAGACACTGAAGAAAGAAATTGAAGCAGACACCAATAAATGGAAAGATATTTCATGCTCATGGATTGGAAGAATTAATATTGTTAAAATGTCCATACTACCAAAAGCAATCTACAGGTTCAATGCACTCCCTATCAAAATTTCAATGGCATTCTTCACGAAACTAGAATAGTAATTCTAAAATTTTTATGGAACCACAGAAGATCTTGAGTAGCCAAAGCAATCTTGATAAAAAAAGAACAAAGCTGGAAGAATCATGCTCCCTGATTTCAAACTATACCACAAAGCTATTACAACAGTATGGTATTGGCGTAAAACAGACACACAGATCAACGGAACTGAACTGACAGCCCAGAATTAAACCTACGCATATATGGACAAGTGATTCATGACAAAGGAGCCAAGAACATACAATGGAGAAAGGACAGGCTCTTCAACAAATAGTGCTGGCAAAACTGGACAGCCACATGCAAAAGAACGAAACTAGACCACTATCTTACACCATACATAAGAGTTTACTCAAATTGGATTAAAGAATTGAATGTAAGACCTGTAACCATAAAATTTCCAGAAGACAACATAGGTGGTAAGCTCCTTGACTTTGGTCTTAGCAATATCTTTGTGTAAATGACTCCAAAGGCAAGGAAACAAAAGAAAAAATGAACGAATGGAACTACATCAAACTAAAAAGTTTCTGCACAATGAAGGAAACCATTATCAAAATGCCAAGACAACCTACTGAATGGGAGAAGATATTTGCAAATCATATATCTGACAAAGGGTTAATATGTATAACATATAAAAAACTTATGCAACTCAACAACAAAAAATAAACAACCCAATTAAAAAATGTCCAGAGGATCTAAATAGACATTTTTCAAAAAAAGACATACAGATGGCCAACTTGAACATGAAAATACGTTCAACCTCATTAATTATTAGGGAAATGCTGATGAAAACCATAATTAGAGGTCACCTCATACCTGTTAGAATGGGTATTGTCAAAACATAAGAAATAAGAAGTGCTAGAGAGGATGTACAGAAAAGGAAACCCTCACACACTGTTGGCGGAAATGTAGATTGGTGAAGCCACTATGGAAAACAGTATGGAGAGTCCTCAAAAAATTCAGAATAGAACTACCATATGATCCACTTGTTCCACTTCTTGATATTTATCCAAAGAATACAAAAAACACTAATTTGACAAGATATATTCATCCCTACATTCATTGCAGCATTATTTACAATAACCAAGATATGGAAAGAACCTAAGTGTCCATTTATGAATGAATGGATAAAGAAGTTGTGGTATATATACACAATGGAATACTACTCAGCCATAAAAAGAATGAAATCTAGCCATTTGTGGCAACATGGATGGACCTTGAGGATATTATGGTAAGAAAAATGTCAGACAAAGAAAGATGAATACCATATGGTTTCACTCATATATGGAATCTAAAAAGACAAATGAAGGAACAAACAAAACAAAAACAAATTCATAGTTACAGAGAACAGATTGGTGGTTACCAGAGAGCAAGGCAGTTATGGGGGCAAAATGGGTAAAGGGGTCAATTGTATGGTCATGGATGGCAATTAGACTTATGGTGGTGATCACTTAGTCGTGAATACAGATGTTGAATTATAACGTATGCCTGAAACATATAATGTTATATAGCACTTTTACATCAATAAAAACAATAAACAAGTAAAGTTATATGGAATATTCTCAAGCCATAATGAGTAAAATAACATGGTTTCATGCTACATTCAATATGATATTATTTATGTAAAACACACACACAAGGGGCCGGCCCAGCAGCATAGTGGTTAAGTTCATGTTCTCTGCTTCAGCAAACTAGGCTTTGTGGGTCTCATTGGGACACATGCTTACACAGCACTCATCAAGCCATGCTGTGGCAGCATCCCACATACAAAATAGAGGAAGACTGGCACAGATGTTAGCTCAAGGCCAATCTTCCTCACAAAAAAAGCACACACACGCAAAACATTATAGATATTTTCTATGGTTACATAGTATGCATGTCATTCTATAGAAAGGATAAAGAAAAATAGAAAATACTTTCCTAAAGATATATCACAAACTGTTAAAAGAGACTGCCACAGGGAGCAGACCTTATCTTTCACAACTCAAGTTTTTTACAAGTGGAATATATTTATTAGTTATACATATAATTAGAATAAAATTTACGAGAAGCTACTATCTCCTTTACATTGACTATATTATATATAAAATATGTTTATAAAATATTTTTTAATTTTATTTTATACACACAGAAATAGAGAGATAGATAGATGGATAGATGCATACACACATACATATGAATGTGGTAAAATAATGAAACTGCACAAAAACAAGGACACTATGCAACCACAAAAATAATCGAATGGCATTTCTCTCTCCTATACAACACAGTGTCTGTGTTGGGAACAGTGACTTCTGCTCCTTTACCAATGACAGTTCTGGCCCCATTTCTTTCCTCCTGCCTTCTAGATAAAACACATTAAAATCCACCGTCATCAAATTGCCTTTGATTTATGACAACATCCAATTTAAAAAAAAAAACTTGCTTCCTTATGTCACCCCTGCTGTGGTTGGAATGTCTTTGTCCCCCCAACATTCATATGTTGAAATCCTAACTCCAAATGTGATAGTACTAGGAGGTGGGGCCTTTGGGAGGTGATTAGGCCATGAGGGTAGGGCCTTCATAACCAGGATTAATACTCCTATAAAAGAGGCCCCCTTCTGCCATCTGAGGATTATACATGAAAAGTCTGTGACCAAGAAGAAGATCCTCACTTGTCTAGCTAGCTCCCTGATCTTGGATTTCCAGTCTCCAGAACTGTGAGAAGTAAATTTGTGTTGTTTATAAGCTACCCAGTCTGTAATATTTTATCATAGCAGCCCAGATGGACTAGGACAATCCCTAAAATCATGCAGCACAATTCTAAAACCTTTAATAAATCTATTGTATCTCCATCTTAATAAGACAACTTTAGTTAACCATGGTGTGTGTTCTATTTTGTTACAGAAAGTTAATAAATTAACTTTGTTTGACTATGGGTTTGGTGTTGGTGGTCTTACAGCACTTGGAGTTATTCCTGTGGTGAGCTGTCCAAATCATACCTCCCTTTACGTGAGGACTCATTCCCCAGCTGCTGGGAACCGTAGTGGCTGACTATTCTCAGCTGAGTCCCCCTGCAGGAATCTCTCCTGTCTGAAAAGAGCTGCCTCACTCATGGCCACCTCCTTTCCTGAAGGCTGCCTGTGTCCAGTGATCAGTTGATGTGTTGGTGTAGAGGCCTGGCTCCCTTGCCTCAATGCAGGACAAATCTGCTAGGCTGTACCAGTGCTGGAGCCCCCTCTGACCAATCTGCTTTCTTCACTTCTCCCACAAGTTTGAGAGAACCTCTGGATAAACTTCCTGCAAGCAAATATCCATCTCAGAGTCTGTTTCTCAAGAAACCTAGCCCACTACAGCTGGCACCAGAAGTGGTTAAAGGAAGCAGATTCTAGAATGCTATCTTGAAATTGGATCACCCACCATGCAGTTGGCAGTGAGGATCTGTTTATTGGCGGTTGGTGGAGCTCTGACAGCCCTTGGCACAAAGTAATGATACAATTATTAAAACTTTCAGTTCAGTATTATCTGAAATGGGATACCAGTAAAAAGGAATGCATTGCTTGGGGCATGTCTCATGTTTGAGAGGTATGAGGGCAATAGTAATTACAAGGACTATAGAATTGGATCATTGTTTCTGGAGCCAATAGATGCTTTAGAGAAAGACAATGAAAGGCAGAGGGTAATTAATCACCAGTTAAATGCTGTGTGTGAAATATAGAGAGTCAGTTTGGCAGTAGAGCACATCTTCGGCAGCCAGAAGGCCAGAAAAAAAAAGCAGTGATTAGACCTAGATCTTATTTATAAGATTAACAGGACTCCAGAGAGGGTTATATTCTTAACTCCATCAAGGATGGTAGGCCCTGAATTGATAAATAATGGAAGATCTGTCACAGGATGAAGACATCTGGATTGATGCACTAGAAATTCTTGGATCTCAATTTCACTGGACCTTTACCATACAAAATTGGCCCCCTTTTTGCTGTTAAAAGCTAGTGCTCACTCTCTGCTGGAAGTTGATACAGAGGCTTCTGGCTTTCAAGAAAACACACTATCCCCTCAGGACCTATCCCATGCTTTCTTTCTAGGCAACCAGACTACTAATTCGAGTTAAGTCAATATAAAATTTTGCTTAGGAAGTGCTGAACCTATTAAGAGAGAAAAGAACTATACACAATAGGAATATAGGGCCTAACTAACATATACTGGAAGGAGCTGGGGAAGTATCCACAGAAAAAGAACCTGAGGATTCTGGATCAAGGAGGAAGGGACATACAAATGGGTACAAGACAGGTTATCATGTTGGAGCACTCTTCCATGACACAAGATTTTAACACCTTGCCAAGGATCCTGGGATGTGATGCCAACACCCGGCTAGAAAGATCCTTGGGACCTTGGATAAGTCAATAGCCTGGATTAAGTGAAGTAGAGATGTCATAACTGCAGTATGTTGGAAGAAGGAATCAAAAGGCTGAGAGATGTGGATGTGCTAGAATGCATGTACCACATAGGTCAGAGAGCTTTCCAGATTATTATTTTCCATGGGTGAGTCTACAAGAACAATCCACTACCAAAGCAATGCACTTTTGAGAGGGTCATCAGTATCACTGAGATGCTCAGTGTGGACCATCCTCTGTGGGCTTTGGAATTCTTACATGGCAGCTCAGGGCTCCAAGCGACTAAGCCAGAAACTGCCAGACAGAACTAGAATAGCATTTGTTTTTCTATACTCTCTTGTCAAAATAGGCCTAGGCTAGGCCAAATTCAAGAATAGAACATAGGAAGTTCACCTCTCAATGTGTGTGGTGTCACAGAATCTGTGAACATCGTTAACATGTCACCTCCAAAAGAAAGGATATTTATAGACTCTTGGGCTGTGGCCGGTGGCTTGACTTGTTAGTCAGGGGTCTGAAAGGAGAAAGATTTGAATAGCAGGGATAAGGATGTTTGGAAAGGTGGCATTAAGTTGAACCTATGGGAGTAAGCACAAAGTGTGAAGATTTTTGTATCAGATATGATTGTATTAGCTCACTAAAGAGCTTTCATCACAGAAAAAGCATTATACCACCAAGTAGAAGAATGACTTGGTGAGTTGACATTAGCCAGCATCTGCTACTAATTATCCCAGTGTTGGACCAGTGGAGATATGAATAAAGTGGGCATAATGGCAAAGATGTTTGGCTTGGGCCAAATAGCATGTGCTACAACCTCCAGGACTGACCTAGTGATTTGCATTGTCAAATGACCTGTCAGCACCAGAAATAGATTTTGACTTCTGATATGGCACTTCCTTTTAAGGAAATCAGCCACTCATTCAATGGCAAGTTGCTTCTCTTGGATCCCTTTCACCCTGGAGGAGCAATGAGACATAACGACTGGACCTGATACATACTCCAACTGTGAATTTGCCTTTTCTGCCTGAAAGAATCCAGCCAATATAAAATCATCAGAGATCTGACAATTTGTTTGCACCAGCAACACAGGATCACACAAAATAACTCATTGGGGCAGGCAATCCACTTTATAGCGAAAGAGGTATAGTAGTGGTAACACGACCATGGAATCCACTGGTCTTATTATCATAAATCACACCAACCATAAACTTCCAGCCTGAAAGAGTGGTGGAAGTCTCCTGGAGGTCAACTGTGGTACCAGTTTGGGGAAGATTCCCTCCAAAGATAGGATGGCATATTTTAGACGCAGTATGCACTATGCTCCCGATAGGTAAAATAAATAGGTCCTGGAGTCAAGGAATGGAAGCCCCACTTAACATCACTCCCAGTGATTCACTTGGGCAATTTATTCTGCCTGTGTGGGTTTAGAGCTCCTGCTTTTAAGAGAGGTGGCACATCCACAAATGGACAAAGTAAGAATCCTTTAAACCTTAAGGTATGATTGATGCCTGGTTACTTTAGGTTCCTTCTAACAAGAGACCTTAAAAGAAAGGAATCAACGTCCTAGCAGGGATAATTGTTCTTGATAATCAGGAGGAGGTGGGGCTGATTTTACTGGCTACGACTTTCAGCAAAATTTTTAATGTAAATGGTAAGAATGTATATTCATGCCATAGCATCTGTTACGGAGGCAAGGGGGACTAAGTTTGGAACCCAAGTGATCCAGCTGGGTGTCTCTTTTAATTCTCTTGCTCAGTTTTGATGGTAAATGTGTCATCAAAGCAGCTAAACCCTGAAAAGGACAAGGTGTTCAATGGCTCAGATTCTTCAGCAAACAAGGTGCAAGCTGGAAGAGAGGGGGACTAGATTAGGTAGTAGGTAATAGGAAATCTGAATAATTCTATGTACAATTAAATAATTGGATTTCTTCTCAAAAACTTATTACAAAGGAAACTCCAGACTGGGGTGGATTTACTAGTAAATTCTGTTAAACATTTAAGTAAGAAATATTAGAATGCTTATACAAATGCTTGCAGAAAATAGAATAGGAAGAAACACTTCTCAACTAATTTTATAAAGCTAGCACTTGTCTTATATGAAAGCTAGACAAAGACATGGTAAGAAAAGAAATTATAGACTAATATCCCTCACAAACATAGACACAAATCTCCCCAACAAAATTTTAGCAAATACATCTAACAAAACATTAAAATGGTAATACATTATGACCAAGTGGTATTTATCCTATGAATGTAAGCCTGGTTTAACATTCAAAAACAGATCAGTGTATTTCTCTGATCTAATAGACTAAATGAAGAAAATAATGATTACTTCAATGAATGTAGAAAAAAATTTGACAAAATTCAGCTCTAATTCATGATAAAAACTATAAATAAACTAGGAAGAGAAGAAAAGTTCCTAGAACTGATAAATGGAAGTTAAAACATTACCTACAGTTAAAATTATACTTATTGGTACAATACTGAATTATTTGCCACCAGGTTTGTCAATAAGAAAAGGATATGTGCTTTTACCATTTTCATTCAACAAAAAGAAAAGACAAATAAAAAATAAAAGGCATAGTATTTGTAAAGTAAGAAGTATAGTTATATTATTTCAGGTTTATATGATTATTTGCATAGAAAAATGCTAAGGTATCTTCAAAAAACCTCCTAGAACTAAGAAAAAACTTTACAAGTAAGCAGGATACAAGGTCAATATAAAAATCAATTGTACTGCTGTGTATCAGCAATAATTAAAAAATAAAATTCAAAACCATCATTTCTAATGTTATCAAGTCATAAAATATTTAACAGAATATGTGCAAGAACAACCTCTATAAAATGAAAAGCTCAAAATATTGTTGACAGAAATTAGAGAAGGTCTAAGTAAATTGTCAAAAAAAATGAGGAGTAAAAGATGAATATAAAAAATAGACATTAATAAAAGGGAAGACCCAAATCTAACCATATAAATATTATGTTAAAATGTAATAGCATAAACTTTCCACTTAAGGGAAAAGAATCTGTTAGATGAGTTAAAGAAAAAGACCACAACCAAAAATGATTTTAGAGTATGCTTTGACTACATTGGAATAAAATAAAAAATTGCAGTAAGATAACCAGGAGGAAAAAAACTACAAATACTTATAAGTTAAAAAGCACATTTGTTAATAATCAGTGGTTCAAAAGAGAAATTATGAAAGACAATTAGAAAATATTTCTCCTGGAATAAAAGTGAAAATGGAATAATGATGAAAATTCAATATATCAAAATTTATGGTAATTGAAACAGTACATGTGAGAAATTTTTATTTTTAAATGCTTGTATTAGGTAAGAAAAACTGATTAAAATCAATAATCTTTGTTTCTGCTTAAGATATGAGATAAGGAAGAGCAAAGCAAACACAACATGAGTAGAAGGAAATAAATAATACAGAAACGCTAAAAAAATCAACAAAATTGAAAACAGAAAAAACAATTGAAAGAAACATTAAAACTAAAAGAAATTTTTTTTCAAAAAAAGGTTTGTAAATAATCAATAAGCCTCTGGGTAGATTGATCAAGGAAAACAAACAGCTTCCACAAACTACAAACGTCGGGAATAGACAACGGGACATTAATGCAGACACTGAAGGATAATAAGGGAATGAGATGAACAGCTTTATGCTAACAATTTTTTGTAGGATATAAATGACTAAAGTCAGAAAGGAAATCCTTCCATTTGTGACAACATGGGTGAAACTCAAAGGTATTATGCTAAGTGAAATGCCAGAAAGAGAAAAATAAATACTATATGATATCACTTAAATGTGGAATTGAAAAAAGCCAAACTCATAGAAACAGAGTAAAATGGTGGCTATCGGGGGCTGGAGGGTGGGGAAAATGGGGAGATGTTAATCAAAGGGTACAAACTCCCCGCTATAAGATGAATAAGTTCTGGAGATCTAATAGACAACATGATGATTATAGAGAATAATACTGTATTTTATATGTGTGGGTTGCTAGGAGAGCAGATCTTAAATGTTCTCATCACAGGGGCCAGCCCCGTGGCCAAGAGGTTAAGTTCGCATGCTCCACTTTGGTGGCCCAGGGTTTCACTGGTTCAGAGCCTGAGCATGGATTGGCACTGCTCATGAAGCCATGCTGAGGCAGCATCCCACATAGCACAACCAGAAGGACATACAGCTAGAAGACACAACTGGGGGCTTTGGAAAGATTGGCAACAGATGTTAGCTCAGGTGCCAATCTTTAAAAAAAAAATGTTCTCATGAAAACAAAGAAATGGTAGTTATGTGATGTGAAGGAAGTGTTAGCTAATACTATGGTAGTATTCATTCTGCAATGTAAAAATGTATGAAATCAACATGTTGTACACCTTAAACTTACACAATGTTAAATGTCAATTATAGATAATAAAGCTGAGAAAAGAAAGACGAGAAAAAAGGTTTTATATAAATAATCTAAATTTCTACCCTGCGAAAATAAGAAAAAGTTATCTTTTTATTTCCAGAAAAACAAGAGCAAACTAAATCCAAAATAAGTAGAAAAGAGGATACAATAATGATAAGAGAAGAAGTAAATGAAATTGAAATCAGAAAATAGAGAAAATCAATGAAACAAAAGGAGGCTGTGTGTGTTTTGTTTGTTTGTTTGTTTATCCTTTTATTTTTCTGAACCATTTGACAGTAAATTATAAACATGATGCCCCCTTACTTCTAAATCCTTCAGTGTGTTTATTGAGATCAAGGACATTTTCCTTTTTCTTTTATTTTATTGAGGTCATATTGGCTTATAACATTGTGTAAATTTCAGGTGTACATTATTATATTTATTTTCCATATAGACTGCATCATGTTCACCATCAATAGTCTAGGTTTTTTCCATTAGCATACATATGTGCCCTTTTTACCCCTTTGACCTCCTCACAACCCCTCTGGCAGCAACTAATCTGTCATCCTTATCCATGTGTGTGTTTATCTTCCACATGTGGTTGAAATCATATGGTATTTGTCTTTCTCTGTCTGACCTATTTTGCTTAGCATAATACCCTCAAGGTCCATCCATGTTGTTGCAAATGGCACAATTTTGTCTTTTTTGTGGCTAAAGAGTATTCCATTGTATATACATACCACATCTTCTTAACCATTCATCCATTGATAAGCATTTGGGTTGCTTCCATGTCTTGGCTATTGTGAATAAAGTTGTGATGACAATAGTGATGCATAAGTCTTTTTGAATTGTTGACTGCCTGTACTTTGGATAAAGACCCAGTACTGAAATAACTGGATTTTATGGTATTTCTATTTTTAATTTTTTGAGAACTCTCCATAGTGTTTTCCATAGTGGCTGGACAAGTTCGCATTCCCACCAACAATGTATGAGGATTCCCTTTTCTCTATATACTCTCAAACACTTGCCATTTCTTGTCTTGTTAATTATAGCTACACTGATGGGTGTAAGGTGATATCTCATTGTAGTTTTGATTTGCATTTCCCTAATAATTAGTGATGCTGAACATCTTTTCATGTGCTTCTTGTCCATTTACATGTCTCCTTTGGAAAAACGTCTCTGCATCTCCTCTGCCCATTTTTTAAATCTGATTGTTCATTTTGTTGTTGTTGAGCTCTTTATAAATTTTGGAAATTAACCCCTTATCAGAAATGTGATTTGCAAATATTTTCTCCCATTTGGTGAGTTGTCTTTTCATTTTGTTCATGAGTTCCTTGGCTGTGCAGAAGCTTTTTAATCTGATGTAGTCTCATTTTTTTAATTTTTTATTTTGTTCTCCTTGGCTGAGTAGACATGGTATTCCAAAAGATACTGCTAAGACTGATGTTAAAGAGTGGTACTGCCTATATTTTCTTCTAAGAGTTTTATGGTTTCAGATCTTAAATCCAAGTCTTTAATCCAATGTTCAGTTAATTTTTGTGTATGGTGCAAGATAATGGTCTATTTTCTGTTTTTTGCACGTGGCTGTCCAGTTTTCCCACTATGATTTATTGAAGAGACTGTCTTTTCTCCATTGTATGTTCTTGGCTCCCTTTTCTAAGATTTTGGGGCTCTCAATTCTGTTCCATTGATCTGTTTGTCTGTTTTTCTTCCAGTACCCATGCTGTTTTGATTACTATAGATTCATAGTATATTTTGAATTCAAGAAGTGTGATGCCTCAAGCTTTGTTCTTTTTTCTCATGATTGTTTTGGCTACTCAGGATCTTCTGTTGTTACATAAAAATTTTGGAATTCTTTCTTCTATTTCCGTGAATAATGCCATTGGGATTTTGATTGGCATTGCATTGAATCTGTAGATTGCTTTATGCAATATGGACATTTTAATTATGTTTATTCTTCCAATTCATGAGCATGGAATAGCTTTCCACTTCTTTATGTCTTCTTCAATTTCTTTCAATGATGTCTTATAGTTTTCAGTGTATAGGTCTTTCACTTCCTTCATAAATTTATTCCTAGGTATTTTATTCATTTTATTGTGATTGTAAATGGAGTTGTATTCTTAACTTCTTTTTCTGCTAGTTTGTTATTAGTGTATAGAAATACAACTGATTTTTGTATGTTGATTTTGTACCCTTGAACTTTACTGTATTTGTTGACTATTTCTAACAGGTTTTTGGTGGATTCTGTAGGGTTTTCTATATGTAGAATCATCTCATCTGCAAATAGTGACAGTTTTACTTCTTCTTTTCCACTTCGGATCCCTTTAATTTCTTTTTCTTGCCCAATTGCTCTGGTCGAAACTTCCAGTACTGTGGAGAATAAGAATGATGAGAATGGACATCCATATCTTGTTCCTGTTTTCAAGGGTGGCTTTCAGTATTTCATCATAGCTTCTGTATTTCACCTTTGAGTAAGATGCTGGCTGTGCGTTTGTTGCATATGGCCTTTATTACGTTGAGTTACTTTCCTTCTATACCCATTTTATTGAGAGTTTTTATAATAAATTGATGTTGGTTCTAGTCAAATGCTTTCTCTACATCTGTTGAGCTGATCATGTGATTTTTATTCCTCTTTCTGTTAATGTGCTGTACCACATTGATTGATTTGCAGATGTTGAACCATCTTTGTATCCCTGGAATAAATCCCACTTGATCATGGTATATGATATGATATAATATGATATGATAATGTATTGTTGTATTCAATTTGCTAATATTTTGTTGAGGTTTCTTGCATTTACATTCATCAGAGATATTGGCAAGTAATTTTCCTTTTTTGTGTTGTCTTTGTCTAGTTCTTGTATTTGGGTAACGTTGCCCTTGTAAAATGAGTTAGGAAGAGTCTAACCTCTTCAATTCTTTGGAATAATTTGAGAAGGATAGGAATTAAATCTTCTTTGAAGATTGGTAGAATTCACCAGAGAAGCCATCAGGTCCTGGACTTTTGTTTTTTGGGAGGATTTTGATTAATATTTCAATCCCTTTGCTTGTGGTTAGTCTATTCATATTCTCTGTTTCTTCTTGATTCACTTTTGGAAAGTTGTATGGTTCTAAGAATGTATCCATTTCTTCTAGGTTATCCAGTTTGTTAGCATATAACTTTTCATCATGTTCTCTTATAATCCTTTGTATTTCGGTGGTGTACATTATAATTTCTCCTTTTTCATTTCTGATTTTATTTATTTGAGTCTTCTCTCTTTTTCTTTTAGTGAGTCTGGCTAAGGGTTTGTCAATTTTGCTTATCTTCTCAAAGAAACAGCTCTTAGTTTCATTGATCCTTTCTATTTTGTTTTAGTCTCCATTTCATTTATTTCCTCTGTGATTCTTATTATTTCCTTCCTTATACTGACTTTGCAATTTGTTTGTTCTTCTTCTTCTAGCTCTCTTAGGTATAATTAAGCTTGTTTATTTGAGAGTTTTCTTCTTTTGTGAGGCAGCTCTGTATTGCTATAAGTTTACCTCTTAGTACTGCTTTTGCAGCATCTCACAAGAGTTGGTATGGTATTTTTTCATTTTCATTTGTCTATAGGCATTTTTTTTATTTCTCTTGTGATTCTTTTCACTGATCCAATTGTTTTCAGTAACGTGTTTAGACTCCATGTATTATTGACTTTCCTAGTTTTTTCCTTGTAGTTGATTTATAGTTTCATAGCATTGTAGGTTGCAAAAAGATGCTTGATATGCTTTCAATCTTCTTAAATTTTTTGAGGCTTGCTTTGCTTCCTAACATATGGTTTATCATTGAAAATGTTCCACATGCACTTAAGAAGAATGTGTATTCTGCTGTTTTGGGATGGGATGTTCTATAGATATCAATTGAGTCCATCTGGTCTAGTGCTTCATTTAAAGTTCTTGTTTCTTGTTCACTCTGTCTGGATGATCTATCCATTGATGTAAGTGAGGTGTTAAGATCCCCTACTATTATACTGTTGCTGTCAATTTCTCCCTTTAGGTCTGTTAATAGTTGCTTTATATACTTTTGTGCTCCCATGTTAGGTACACATATATTATTGTGTTATGTCTTTTTGGTGGAATGTCACTTTTATCATTATATAATGGCCATCTTTGACTCTTATTATCTTTTTTATCTTGAGTGTGCTTTGTCTGATATAAGAATGGCTACGTCTGCTTTCTTTTGTCTGTCATTTGCTTGGAATATCATCTTCCATCCCTTCACTCTGAGCCTAGGTTTGCCTTTATAGCTGAGATATATTTCCTGGGGGCAGCATATTGTTGAGTCTTGGTTTTGTTTTTGTTTTTGTTTTTGAGGAATATTTGCCCTGAGCTAACATCAGTGCCCATCTTCCTCTACTTTTTCTTATATGTGGGAGACCTGCCACAGCATGGCTTGACAAGTGGTGCCTTGATCCACACCCAGGATCTGAACCAGCAAACCCCAGGCTCCCAAAGCAGAATGTGCAAACTTAACCACTGCGCCAGTGGGCTGGCCTCGATTGTTGGGTCTTGTTTTTTAATCCATCCAGTCAGTCTGTGTCTTTTGAGTGGTGAATTCAATCTATTTACATTTAAAGTGATTATTGATATATGAGAGCTTAATACTGCCATTTTCTCTTCTGTTTTCTGGTTGTTCTATATTTCCATTTTTTCTTTTCCCTTGTATTTTTGTCTGCTATTTCAGTTTAGTGGTTTACTGTGATGGTTTCCTCATTATTTATGGTTGGTGACTCTGCTCTGAATTTTATTTATTTATTTATTTTTTTGAGGAAGATTAACCCTGATCTAACTGCTGCCAATCCTCCTCTTTTTGCTGAGAAAGACTGGCCCTGAGCTGACATCCATGCCCATCTTACTCTACATTATATGTGGGATGCCTACCACAGCATAGCTTTTGCTGAGCAGTGCCATGTCCACACCTGGGATCTGAACCGGTGCACCCCGGGCCACCGAGAAGCAGAAGATGTGAACTTAACCACTGTGCCACCTGGCTGGCCCCTGCTCTGAATTTTTGTTTAGTGATTACCATGAGGTTTGTATAAATGATCTCATAGATGAGATATTCCATTTTCTGATAGCCTCTTCTTTCCTTTAACCTATGCAGGTTTTGTCCCTTTCTTCTTCCCTTTCTATGTTTTTGTTGTCAAAAATTATTCTTTTTTAAATCATGTGTTCGTGACCAAATTGAAGTGGCTATGGTTATTTATGGCACTTTCTTTCCCTTCATCCTTTACGTTATCATCATTTAATAGCCTATTCCAATATAGAGCTACAATTTTCTGATTCTGTCTTTCTATTTATCTCCTTGCTCAAAGCTTTTTAAACCTCTACCTATTTGTTTCAGGTAGGAGGGCTCCTTTCAACAAGGCTTGTAATATCTAGTGGCAATGAAATCCATCAGCTTTTGTTTGTTTGGGAAATCTTTTATTTCTCCATCACAGCTGAAGGATAATTTCACTGCATAGTGTGTTCTTGTTCGCAGTTTTTTCTTTCAGGATCTTGAATATATCATCCCCTTTTCCCCTATCCTGTAGAGTTTCTGCTGAAAATCTGATGTAATTTCTTTGTAGGTATTTTCTTCTCTCTTGCTGCTCTTAGTATTTTTTCTTTGTCATTGACTTTTGATAGTTTTAATATTATATGCCTTGGAGAAGGCTTTTTTGCATTGAGGTAATTAGGAGTTCTCTTAGCTTCATGTATTTGCATGTCCAGTTCTTTTCCTAAGTCTGGGAACTTCTCAGCTATTATTTCTTTGAACAAGCTCTCTGCTCCTTTCTCCCTCTCTTCTGCTTCTGGGATACCTATAATCCTTACCTTACTTTTCCAAATTGAGTCAGATATTTCTCAAAGAATTTCTTCATTTTTAAAAAATCTTATTTCTCTCTCCTCCACCTGATTCATTTTTAGAGTTCTGTCTTTGAGCTCACTAATTCTCTTCTCCATATGATCTACTCTATTTTTAATGCTTTCTACGTTATTTTTTATCTCATTAATTGTGTTCTTCTTCTCCAGAATTCATGGGATTTTTTGTTTTTTTAGAGTTTCAGTCTCTTTGGTAAAGTACTCCTTCTGTTCATTAATTTTATTCCTGACCTTATAGAACTGTCTTTCTGAGTTTTCTTGTAACTCATGGAGTTCCTTTATGACAGCTATTTTGAATTCTCTGTCATTTAGATAGTAATTTTCTGTGACTTCAACATTGGTGTCTGGAAAGTTGTCATTTTCCTTCTGTTCTTCTGTGTTATTGTAGATCTTCATGGTGTTTGATGAATTTGTTCTCTGTGGGTGCATTTGTGGTAATAATCACCTTTTCCTATTTAGGTATGGCTTTGGTTACTTCAGTTCTAAGCTGCTTCTTGATTGTATTTTGAGAGCCTACACTTTCTGCCCTTTACTGCCTCTGCCACTGGCATCATCAGTGCCCTCCATGTGCCACTTGTGCTTCTGGGGTTGTTGGTGCCTTGCTGCTTACAGTGTTGCTTCAGTCTCAGGTGATGCTGCTGGGGTCACCAGGTTATGAATTCTTATGCTGCTTCCAAGGTTGCCTGGGTCTTGTGTTACCCCACTGGCTCTCTGCAGGCTCTACACTGGTTCAGTTGCTCCAGCCCCTGTACCACCTGTGCTGCTGTTCCCAGGCTGTCCTGGGGTGCTGGTTGCACTACTGCCAGGGTTTCTGGGTTCAGGGGTGTCACTGTTGCTGCCAGAGGCCTAAGGACCAGGGATTTGTATGCAGCCCTCACTGCTGGTGGAGCTGGTGTCACCAGTTCTACTGTGGTTCCTGATACCTCTTGTTGCAGGTTCCATCTGCCACCACTTGGGGGGGTCAAAGGCTGTACTTTTATGCTCATGCCCCATCTTCCAGCAGCAGTGTGGGCCAGGCTGCCACCACCGCCACTCCATGAGCAGATGTATGGGCTAGGCCATGACTGCCACTCACAGTTCCATGAGCCACTGCATAAGGATCATGCCCTGGATTACTGTTGTTGGGGAGGGGAAATTCTCCACTAGTTACACTCCTTCTTGGGGGTCCCGTCCACCCACCTTCAGATGTATAGATGCGTGAATCTCTTAGGCATCATATTGTGCTTTGTATGCAATCATTTGTTGGTCAATGGACGTCTGTTTCATTGCAACTTAGAGAGGAGACAACTCACTCTGCAATGATACTGATGTCACTCTCAAGCTTTTTTTTTTAAGATAAAAAAAGATAATGATTGAGTGATCTGACTCAGAAAAAGATGGAAAAGAAACAAATTACTAATACCAGGAATGAAAGTTGTCATTCTAGGGATATCACTAAAGATCTGACAATTATTAAATATAATTTAAATATAAAAAAATAAATTATAATGGGTTACTATAAATAATATTAGGCATTTAAACTCAAAAACATATATAAATGGGGGGCTGGACCAGTGGCACAGCAGTTAAGTTGGCATGTTCTGCTTTGGTGACCCGGGATTCGCCAGTTTGGATCCAGGTGCGGACATGGCATCACTTGTCAAGCAATGCTGTGGTAGGCATCCCACATATAAAGTAGAGGAAGATGCGCACAAATATTAGCTCAGGGCCAGTCTTCCTCAGCAAAAAGAGGAGGATTGGCAGCAGATGTTAGCTCAGGGCTAATCTTCCTCAAAAAAAAATATATATGTAAATGGACTGATTTATTGAAAGATAAAAACTACCAAAACTTAGGCAAGAAGAAATGGAACACCTAAATAGTGTTCTATATCTCTTCAAGAAATTGAATTGATATCTAAAAATGTTTTAACAAAGAAAACTCCTGTCCTAGATGGTTCCCCTGTAAAGTTATTCCAAATTGTCACGTAATCTCCTCCAAAATATAGAAAGTAAGGAAATGTTCCCAACTCATTTTATGATACCACCATTACTCTGATTCCAAAAACAGATAAAGACAACACAAGGAAAGAAACTGTGAATCACTATCTCACATGAACATAAACACAATAAACCTCAACAAAATATTATTGAATTGAATCCAGCAATATGTAAAAAAAAGATAATATACCATGACCAAATGAGGTTTATCTTAGGCTAGTCAACCCTCAAAAATTGATGAATGTAACTACCCTATTAACAAACTAGAGAAGAAAAACTGCATGATCTTGTTAATAGATGCTGAAAATCGCTTGATGTATCAATATCTAGTCATGATAATAACTCTCAGCAAACTAGGAATACAGGAAAAATTCCTTAACCTGGCTAAGTGTATTTATAAAGCACCTATAACTAACGTTGTATCTACTAGGCAGAGCCTGAAGACTTTCCCCAAAGATAAGAAACATAGCATGAATGTTCATCTCTTCTATTCAATGTCATATTAGCAATCCTAGCTAGTGAAATAATTCAAGAAAAAGCAATAAAATGCATATAGATAGGAAAGGAAGAAATAAGACCGTTTCTATTTTGAGTACATGATTAGTAATATAGAAAATCTCAAGAAATCTACAAAAAGATCTCCTAGAACTAAGAGAGTTTAATAAGATCACAGAATACAATATACAAAAATTAATCACATTACTACATAATAACTTCGAACAATTACCAAACAAAACTTTTATTTAAAGTAACCATTTACAACAACCAGAACTATAAAACACTTAGGTATAAATCTAACAAAGTACAAGCAGAAGCTGAATGTTGAAACAACATGTCAATGAATGATATCAAAGAAGATAAAAATACATATTATTAAAATATCGATTCTCCTCAAGCTACTATAGATTTCACAAAATCTCAATGAAAATCCCAGCAGGATTTTGTGAAGGTATTGATAAATTACTGAAAATATATTCAGGAAGACAAGGGAACTGAAAATACCTAAATTTTGAAAAAGAGGAACAAAGTTGAAGTACTCGTAACACCTGTCTTTAAGAATGACTAAAAAGAATAGTAATCAAGAGAATGTAGGACTGACATAAGAGTAAACATACAGATTAATAGAAGACAATAGAGACTTCAGTAACAGGCCTACACAAATATGGTAAATTGATTTTCATAAATGAGAAAAAGCAATTCAATAGTGAAAGAATCATCTTATCAACAAGTGGTGCTGGGGCAATTGAATATCCAATGTGAAAAAATAATAACCTCAATCCATACCTTATACCATGTATAAAATCAACTCACAGTGTACACAAATCTAAGTGTATACCTAAAACTGTAAAACTTCTAGAAGAAGCATAACATAAAATCTTGACCTCAGGTTAAACAAAGATTTCTTGGATACAACACTAAAAGTGTGATCTATAAAAATTTTTTTAAATGACAAAAAAAGACTTCATCAAAATTAAAAACTTTTACTCTGTGGAAGGTAATGTTAAGATAATGAAAAGATAACTAGGAGAAAATATTTTCAAATCGTATGTCCAATAGTAGACATACCTAGAATATATAAATAACTCTCAAAAATTAAGAATAAGAAAAGGGAGGTGGGAGTGGGCACAAAGGGTGAAGTGGTGCACCTACAACACGACTGACAAACAGTAATGTACAACTGAAATTTCACAAGGTTGTAAACTATCATAATCTCAATAAAAAGTTTAAAAAAAAAGAAAACAGCCATCCATATATTTTCTTTTAACGGCCAAAATATTTGAAGAGATACTTCACCAAAAAAGATAAATGAATGACAAAGTCACAGGAAAAAATACTTAATATTGTTAGTCATTAAAGAGATGCAAATTAAAACTGCAAGGAGACACCAATACACACCAGTTATAATGCGTTCATAAAACTGACAGTACCAAGTGCTGACAAGATGTGGAGCAACTGGAACTCACACATCTTCAGTTGAAATGCAAAATGGTACCACTCCTATAGAAAACAATTTACTTAAACTTATCATACAATTGAGAAATTCCACTCCTAGGAGTTTACCCTAGAGAAATGAAAATTTATATACACTAAAAAATGTGTGCTTAAGTGTTTATAGTATTATTATTAATATTCACCTAAAACTGTTAATGACTCAAACATCCTTTGAGTGAATGGATAAATAAACTATGGTCCTTCCGTACAAGGAAATACTACTCGGCAATTAATAGGACCAAACCACTGGGGGCCTGCCCTGTGGCCAAGTGGTTAAGTTCATGTGCTCCACTTAGGTGGCCTAAGGTTTCACTGGTTTGGATCCTGGGCACAGACATGGCACTGCTCATCAGGTCATATTGAGGCAGTGTCTCATATGGCACAGCCAGAGGCACTCACAACCAGAATACACAACTACGTACCAGAGGACTTTTGGGAGAAGGAAAAACAAAAACAGGACCAAACTACTGACACAAACAGCAATGATGAATCTCAAATGCATTATGTTAAGTGAAAGAAGCCCCATACAATAATTTTCAATTTCATGTGATTCCATTTACATGTCAAAACACACAACTTTCATCCAATAAACGTGAATTTTATCATATACAAATTATATATTGTTATAACTGAACTATAAAATATCTCAATGGATTACAGTTTTAAGATCTGTCTATGTCACCATCTGTAAATTTACTTCAATAAAAAATTTTCTACAGCCAATTTTCAAATTATCTTTATGGAGACTTTCCACCTGTAAGATTTATCTTATTCTATTTTTTTCTATTCATATTATTAATATATTCCCTATTTATCCCTAATTAAGTCATTCATCTTTCATCAATAGTTGTGCCTTTGTATATAACTTCAATGAATAAGTTAATGAATGTATTGATTAATAATGAAGGATACCTCCGAAAATTTAAGTCTCATAAAACTTGTCTCTGACATCAAGGGAAGAATTAGTTGTACAATAAAAATTTCTTTCAGAAACTTATGCATTCCTGTTTTCAAGTCTGCTTTTACTAATTGAAGATTGTTCTGAAATTATAATTTTCATAATATATTTTATATGTATTGTCTTTAGTTTTCCTAGATTTTATGTTTCCAACATGCCTTCCATTTTCTCCCTATTAAACATTTCTCATCTCTTGTACTGTCTCTTTCTATTAAACCTACTAAAATATTGTTTATGTCTTTAGTTCTTTAATTTCTAGTTCATCAGAGAAAAAAAGAGAAGAAAAATAACTCATTTTATTCCTTGCAGTTAATGTTAAACACTTAATTATATACTTATCATTAGATGCAGCTTTCCTTTTTTTAAATTGAAGTAACATTGGTTATAACATTATATAGATTTCAGATGTACATCGTTATAATTCAACTTCTGTATACGTTACATGGTGTTCACCACCAAAAATCTAGTTTCCATCCATCAATGTTCCCCTTTACCCATTTTGCCCTCTCCCCATCATCCTTCGCCTCTGGCAACTGCCAATCAGTTCTCTATATCTAGCTGTTTGTTTGTTTGTTATCTTCCACATATGAGTGAAATCATATGGTATTTGTCTTTCTCCATCTGACTTTTTTCACCTAGCATAACACACTCAAGATCCATCCATGTTGTCGCAACTGGTAAAATTTCATCATTTTTGGCTGAGTAGTATTCAGCCAAATAAAAGACTTCATCATTTTAAGGTTGAGTAGTATTCCTTTGAATATATGTACGGCAACTTCTTTATCTAGTCATCCATCAAAGGGCACTTAGGTTGTTTCCATGTCTTAGCTATTGTCAATAATGCAGATTCAGCTTTCTTTATGCCACATTTGTCATCTCCTTAATGAAAGCATCCAAAATTAATTCAGTTCTGCTATAATGTATTAGAGTTCTTGGCTCCTATGTTTTCACAATCTTTTACAAGTTTGTGAAAATTAAAATTAAAAGTATCAGGTAATATCTAAACCATTTCAGGAGTTATTTTCAAGAACAGAAAAATCATTCACTAAAACATATAATTTGAATGTATTAAAATCAAATAAAGAGACACCAAGAGACTATCATCTTTAGAAATAGTACCCAAAGAGCTAACACTTTTCACTCTCTGTTTGTCTCCCTTTCTTGTCACTATCTTACTTCCTAGGTTTATCCTTCAATTTTGGATAGAATTCCCATGTTTGTTCCACATCTCTCATCTAAGCCACATGTAGATTTAGGTAGCTTTCTATGTAAAAACAACAAAAAGAGAAGTTACTTCTGAATCACAAGTACGAGTTATCTCATTGAATGAATGGCATCTGTCATGATAACAAGAAAAACAATATTTTTCTAATAAAAATAAAGCCCTGGGGCCGGCCCCATGGCAGAGTGTTTAAGTTTGTGTACTCCGCTGCCCTTCCCAGGGTTTCATTGGTTCAGATCCTGGGCGAGGACATGGCACCGCCCATCAAGCCATGCTGAGTTGGCGTTCCACACAGCACAACCAGAGACACTTACAACCAGAATATACAACTACGTACTGGGGGGCTTTGAGGGGAAGAAGAAGAAGGAAAAAGAAAAAAGAGAAGAAGATTGGCAACAGATGTTAGCTCAGGTGCCAATCTTTAAGGAAAAATTTTAAAAAAAGAAAGAAAGCCCTAAATCAACCTCCTTTACTCAGGAGACAGCTGCCTGGTTTGAATTCTAACTCTGCCCTGTACTGGCTATGTGAACTTGGGCATGGTAGTAATTCCTTATGCCTCACTGTCTTCTTCTTCAAAACAAGGATTATATCAATACCTGCTTCATAAGCTTATTTTCAAGGTTAAAAGGATCAATATCTGTAATGTATAAAACAGTGGCATATAGCATTATAAATCATATATATAACGATTATAATAATAATTATTATTATATTACCATTATTGATTCTCCCCAAAATTATATAAGAAAGATAGGAGAGTCACTATGATATTTTACAATAGTGCGGTCTCCTGCTCACAAGGAACTTGGAAATATAGGCAATATTACTCTTCTTTGGGAATCAAACATGAGATCAGCACATAAGGATTGGAGAAGATATATACAAAGAACTTTAAAGAAAATGAAAGGGTCTTAGGCTGGCTGGACTTCACTCTAACCTAATTCAGGTTTTAACATGTATAAGATAAAATAGGGCAATTGGAATGAGATTTCTTAGTCACAATTTCTGTTACAAAGAGATCTGATGGAGCCTGGCAAAAGGATATGAATTTCTCTTGTTCTGATATCTTGCATATTCTTGTTGTATAAGTAAATATGTTTGAGAATCTTAGATTAGTGTTGTAAAACATTGAACCATGGCACATAGAAAGAGGCTAGTCTATGGTATATGCTCTATACATGATAGCTGTTATTTATTATTTTTCTACTTATTGGCATTTTTATTATCATTGTAATGGATATTAACTCTTTTTTTATATTTTATTCCCAGAAAATAAACTTCAGATTCTAATTTGATATAGCCAAATGTGGTATGGCTTCACAGAAAGAATGCATAAACCAGAGGATAGAAGAGTAGGTTGTCCCTGTGGGAGTCATAGATCTCACACACTGGTATTCTGACACTGTACAGAATGTAAATTGAGTCAACGTGCCAGAACTAAGAGCTAGAAAATCAGGTCTGAGGTGTCAGGGCCTAGCGCTACACTCCTGAACTTGACAGAATCGCTAAGTTAATGGGAGAGCTATGGAAGATAGATGGAGAGTAATTGTCAGGTAAAACCCTAACTTCACCTCTGGCCTCGCGTTTAATTTTTTCTACGAAGCTTCTGAGCCTAACTTCCATAGTGTCAGATTCCTCCAGACTTGTGATATAATTAAGTTTATTAGTAAGTGTCCTTTAAAATATTTAGGAAAATATCAATTGGTGACTCACTGTGGAATACCAATCTGAAATAGTAAAAATCTTGATCATAAAGATTTAAAAATATACCATGAATTTAAGTAAGGCAGAGGCAGTTGGAGGGTACAGATATGTAGACTTGTGTAAACACAACAAGCCTGGATATTAGTACCAGCTATGGAGTTACACAGGGGGAAAAGCAACTTGAAAATGCCAAAAACTGAAATTAGAAATAAGCTAATAAGATCCTAAACCATGCTTACATTATTATTCATGCATTAGTGACAAGATAAGGATGTTTAATGTTCATGCTTTAGTGACAAGATAAGAATGATTTCTAATTAGTCTTTCAATTGCTTGGTTTTAAATGTGTACTTCTAAACTGTAAAAGTCTGCTTAAAAGCAGTTTCTCTCTCCATTAAATTAACTACCTCCCTAATCTTCTTTAAACTGTTAAATTTGCTTCAATAAAGACTTCCTTCATGGATAATATAAAGGTAAATGAGGGATGTGAGTTAATGGAAAAGTACAGGTTTTCTCATATTAACCACTTCCAGAAAACAAAGTGTCCGCCGTATAGAGAACCTCAAACGTCTCTGAACTGATGGCCAGAATTCCCCCCAAATATACAAGACCAGCTTGTAATGTTTTAGTCATATCTGAAACTATTCAATTAAACTCTTATAAAGCTATTTCAATATTATTTTGTTTTATGTAAGAATTTGAGAAGAACTGGAATGATAAAGTAAATTTTTAAAGTATATTGTCATGGTTAGAATAATATATACTCTTAGTAACTAAATGTCCTATGTTTTTAAGCCCTGAGTTTCTATTATCATCACAGATGATAGACTAGGAACCCACTTACCTCAAAGTTTTAACTCTTGAGTATCACTGGTTTCCTTGTTTCTTAAAATCTAGCAAATATTGTTGCAGCATTCACATAAACACCCAGGCTTTTACTCGACTACTGAAAATTGTGGAATACATACATTTTTAAAAGGTCATATACCAAGTTCTGGCTTCTGGTAATGGTACAGTGTCTTGCTAAGACTAACCCTACTCCAATAATAATAATACACTCTGAACAAAATATTAAAAAGGAACTACTTAAAGAACTTAATGCAGATAGAACCTAGAGAGGATATGACCCTTGAAAGTTTCATACTGATTTTTCCCTTGGGGCACTCCCCAGTCCCCACAGCAAACCAAAGATAACACTTAAGCACAAAGTCACAGTGTTATTGGGTTGAGAGTCAGTGTTTGGATTTCAGGACTGCCACAGAGGCTGGAAAATTCTGAAGGCAGTGTCCCAGAAACGGGGGACCACAGACAGGAAAGCTTAAAAATTTTCATTCAGACTCCCCACCTGTCTTTGATGGACTCATGTAAGACTCCAAGGAACCCAAAGGGAAAATGATACCAGAAGGTTGAAAGTGTTGAACAAAGATGTCAACAGCTTCCTAGCTAGCGAAAGGAAGACAGGGTTTGGAGTTTAATCGCTCCAAGTTAAAGAGGCTTGGTAAACACTTCAGGCTTTTCATTGATGCTGCAGAAGCGTCGCAGTCCAGGTCTAAGGGACATCGGCACGAAGGCAAATCTACTATCAGAGGAATAGGAAGGATTGTGGGAGGGAGAGAGAATGGAAACACAAGCTGGAAAGTACAGTTTTCCAATATTTCTTAAAACATTAAAAGTGGGTTCTGAAAACTGTGATCGGTGATTTTTATTCCAAACTAAGGAAAAATTCTAGAAAGAATTATTAAATACTTCAGATGGATTGCATGCTGTACAGGGGAACTCAGGTTATACTCCCACCAACCGTCATGCAGTGTCATTGTAAGCACAAATTTACGACTTTTTATGGTCAATTTGGTAATATCTGAAAAAATTCAAAAGGTAAGTGTTCACACATTCCCCTTCTAGAAAATTTTCCTACAGAAATAGTATCTTGAGCTGTGTACAGACACGTGTAGACGAATGTTCACTGAAATTTTTTTGGAGTAGTAAAATATTGTAAGCAATGTAAAAATCATCAATAAAAGTATCTATCAGAATACTTGCCAGAAAGATTCTCACTCAAATTGTGTAATTCAAAGAGAGTTTAAGGAAGGAACAATTCAAAAACGTATTGCAAGGTGTTAGCAAGGTGTAGGGGAAATGCAGCTAGCAAGACAAGGAGCGGTTACCACCCCTGTGCCTAACAGGAGACAGAAGGGTGCTACCAGAGGAAGAAGGGACAGGGCCACCTTCACAGGAGCAGGGACCTCTGGTCAAAGGGTGTAACCAGCCCTGGACAAATCTTAAGAGAGGGAAGATCAACCCTCCTCCCTCTTCAGTCTGTTGCTGGTAATTTCTTGTGGCTCAACCAAACTGAAAGTCAAACAGTAAGGGAGCCTGTGATGTGGTCCATGAATGCCAGGCTCCCAGGATACAAAATAACATGGGGAAGGATGGCAAATAAATCTGGAAAGGCACATAGAAGATGTTTACACTTGATATAAATTACAATGTAATTTGCATTTATCTATTAGAATAAATTTGTGTATTTAAAGTAAAAAAGGCAAGTAGGTGAACAGGATGAATATATTGATTAGGTGAGTGTGTTAACAAATAGTAGACATATGACAGATGCATGGCACAAAATTTCTATACATTCTGTCTATATCCACACTCATAGATATAGAGTATAACTAGCCCTCTATCTGTTTATTTGAATATGAATATAAAATAAAAACAAGCTTGAAAATATATATGCCCAACTATTAACAGTGTTACTTCCATGGAGTTATTGTGTATGAGCATTGGAGAGAATGGAAGAATTTTATGTTTCATAGTTGTGTGACTTTTATTTTTATAATTAAAATGTATTAATTTTATCATTTTTTTCAAACATAGTTAGAATAACCTGGGGCATGAGGAGAAAAAAAGAAAAGAAAACCATGATCACTAGGATTATGCATAATTTCAATAAGAACATATTCTGTCTCTTCATTTAACTTTTATACAAGTTTACTAATCTTGTAGATGAGAGAAATGAGGTAGCAAAATATTTGACAGTTTTTCAGGTTATCACTGAGGACAAGCTGGAGAAATGTGTTTTAGTTATCACAAACCTAGTAATGTTTGAACCCCAAACTGAGTGACATCCATAATGGCATGCTCTATCTTCTGCCCTGTTTTGATCACTTCTATGTTCAATGACTTATATCAAATGACATGAATAAGATACACTACTGAATAAGATATAATCTAGTGACTTATTCAGGAGCCAAGAAAAATACCAACAAGCGGAACAACAGACCAATAAAACAATACATCATCTGATATAAATGTAAGGTCCCAAAGTTGAGATAAAACAGAATTATGTACATATGCCCAGGATCAAGTAAATATGGCTTACAAGCAGCCTGTGTTTAACTGGAAGCAATTCAGTAAGTGTCAACTTTATGTTATGGCTCATTGAAAAACTCAACTGATTTACCCCATATCATAAAACAATAGTTACAAGAAGACTAATCAGATTATACCAAGAATTTTAGATTAAGTGGAGCATGCTCAAAGAAGAGGACTCATGCTGGTGGCAGAGTTTTAAGACCAAATCTTATGGGCACTGGTTAAAATATTTGTCTGCATGGTTAGCCTGAAGAAACCCACATGCTAGAGAGCACAGCAGCTGGATGCAATATAGAAGAAATCTCAAGCCTTTTCATGTGGTCCTGGAGTTAGAGCCAATGAGTCACAGATGCACAGAGGTAGATAGATTCAGCTCAATACAAAGAAGAGATCTGACAGAGTGTGCTGACCAGAATGGACTGCCTTAGGAGGTAATGAGCTTTTGGAAGATAATTAGTAGATGAGATTCAAGCAATGACACCCTTCAGATGCTTTCAACCCTGAGATTCTCTGGTTCTATATATTTCCCACTTCTTCATAGGTGAAAATACGACTTCCTCTTGTCTCCACATCAGCACATCAATGCTGAATTTATATTATTATGGTTTTATCCCAACCAAATGAGAAGCACCTAGGATGTGAAGGGAATTTTTAATAAAAGGACCAGTTTACTGGGCTGCTTAATTCCTGCCAACCTGCAGGTGAAATCACTTCCAGTTCTCAAAGTTCCTCGTGGACTCTCCCTCCTATACATACGTAATTTTCTATCTGTGAATATTCCTCCCTGCTTTTTCTGTTCCTTTTATCTTTTTCTCCTCAGGTGTCTTACTTCTGAAGGCTTATCTTTCTGGAACTATTTACCTCCCGTCATTTGTTGAGTTTTACTTCCAAACTTCTCTCTGCCTAGACTGTGATTGACATTCCACTCTGCTGACCTTTCCCCTCTTGTTCATTAATAATGCCTTTTATCCTCTTGTCATTGTAGATCATCAGAAGGAATCTGTAGTTCAATCTTTTCAACTTTTAAACCTCTTCTCACATTACTATCTTTAAAGTGTGTCCATTTCTTTCCCTTAAAAAACATTTTTTATGTTGTCTATGTATCTGTTATCATTTTATCAAAAACTTTGTGTTAATTATGCAAGTATTAATTTTTGAATGCAAAATCTTTTATTGTGACTGTGATGCATGGCTAGTTTATTTCCCTAACCATGCAAGACGCTTTTTCTGTATGTATTTTTCTGTTGCCAAACTTTATTTCTCTCCATGAAAAAGAGATATTCAGCTTATTGATATTTAATAAGAATTAGAAAAGACTCACTGCAAAATTCACAGCTTTTACTTCAATAATTCATGCATAATCATTCAAGGGAAGACTGTGTAATCAATTACAAAACAATCTTACTCTTGGCCAGCCGAGCATACGGAGATTATGGGAGAATATACAAAGTGACTCAATATTTGAACAAAGTTTGACATATATTTCAAGCCATAAGGTATTCATAGGGTGGGTTTTGCATGAAGTGTGCAAAGTGGCTTTTCAACTTTATGTAATTTTCCTTCAGCTCCCAAGTAGACCTAGAACCAACACTTTAGGCTCTCAGGATACCTCATAGAATCACCCTTCTTGTGGTCAACAAGGAAAATTTTTCCCTTTTATAGAAAGTCCTTCCCCTTCTACAGGGCACCAAAGACTCAAAAACCCAGATTCTTCTACCTATTAGCTTCAATAAGGCTGTCAGTGGTTTGGCCAACACTAAAGATTTACTTCTTGGCGTATCTCCTGTTAGATGCAAAAAGAATCATTGTCTCAATATTGAGTTGTAATTTGAAATGACTTAAGTATCTTCAGTATGTGCTTGAGCCCCAGAAAGACAGGAAAGGGAATGAGAAAGGAAACAAAATAGTTTCTACACAGCAATCATACATTGTGATTTTTCTACATTCCTCAAATTGCAGAGCTGGAGAGTAATTTGATACATATATTTGATGTTCTACTGAAATCAAACGTTGAACATGTAATATTACCTTTAAAAATCAATTTTAGAAGTATTAAAAAATAAGATGCATCAAAATAGAGATTCCAGCATCTAATAGAGCAAGCCTGGGAGACAGACTCAACTGTGGTGTGGGAACAGGTAATGAAGGAAGGAGATTATGGCCAGAAAGGGCCCCACCCCAGTGCTCAGACGTTGATGGGCTACTGAGTATCTCAAAAAGATACCCTTTTCCTTCTTGCCTCTCAGGTTTAGTTGCTTTGTCTGAAGTATTTTCATCATGACGTGCCCACTAGCAAGTTAAAATTTACCTTACCTGTTACTGGAAAGGGTAGCATTTCTACTTCAGAAAAATAACAAATACTATAAGCTAAAACTCTCCTTGGGTTGTTTGTAAACTTTTGTGCTACATTTTTTGTTTGTTTAGGGTTGTTTTTTGTGGTAATTATCCACCAGAGAACTTTGCAGCATATTAGTTTATAATCCTCAGCACAGCAAAATTCTTAATGGGAGTTTTGCTGAGTTATGTGCCTTCAAACAAAATCCAGTGAGGACTCAATAATAAAATGAATATGCATAACGTCTTTAGGCCCTCCCAAGTCTCTCTGCACGTTCTTAACCCAGCATGTATTAAAAGGCTATTTCCCAAGAAAGTTAATTAAATAGAGACCATGATTTGAATATTTAGAAATTATTTTATAATTAACTATCTTAAAATTAGTTACATTGAAAGTGATACTTTTACTCTTATAAATTATTATAAGTAGGACTAAAATAGGGGAAACTATTTCCCAACACATAATGAGAAGTTAGCCTAAATCTGGAGGGAAGGCTTTCTCAAATTGAAATTATATCTACATGTATTATATCCTGATCACAAACATTCAGGAGCTCCTCAGGATAAAGTTCACATTTTTGTGAATGATTTTATAATCTTAACTGACGCCACTTCCCTGGATCCCATTCTACTCCCCACACATTACTCTTGCAGCCATTCCCTGCTTTCCTGTTAAGTTTTGCACATTCCTGCCCTGGACGTTGCTAACAGATGTTTCCCTGTCAGGATTATCTTCACTTCCTGCAGCCACCATAAATTTATAACCTTCCTGCAAGTCCCAGTTCAAATCTAATTTCCTGCTTGAAACCTTCCTAGACCCCAGCTAAGCATAGGTGGTATCTGCTTTTTGGAATTAGCACATTTATTGCCTATTTCACTGATTTTAAGTCTATGCACATACTACTTTTAGCCTGTCTTGAATTGCTGACTTTCTTTTTATTTAGTTTTTCATATTCTGTATCATATCTTCCAAGCAAGGATAGGTTCCACATAGTTCTGCATAATTTATGGTTTTACATAAGTTAGTTTTCTTTGAAATCCTGGAGGAGCTATCACAATATTATTATATAGGAGGCATTTAATAAATATCAACAATAAACCAGTGAATGAATGAATTCTCTGAGAGAAAAAAATGTAGATATTGTCAAGTTTTATAGGAGTAAATTTAAATATACACCAAGGTATTATGAAAATATGCAAAGTCCACACAATTGAGAACAAACACAGGCTTTTTATGCAAATTTGCTTCAGCAAAGGAAACAGTTGCTATCACTTACAGAGACTCAATTGCAGGCAAGCAAGAGAGTTGAAAAACTTTAGAAGAGAAGGCTTTAGGAATGCCTTATGGATGTTGTTGGCAAGGGAAGTTGGAGGTGGGCTAACTGGAAGGGAGGAATCCTATGAGATTTTTTTGGGAAGCATAATTGGCTTTCTCTGGTTGATTCTGAGTTGGAAGAGGGGTGGCAAAAATTGGGGAAGCTGGCAATTACTGCTCAAGTTCTATGGTTTGGGACCAATAGCTGTAGAGCTTGTGGTTTGGTTGCTGGGCTGGTTGCTGCAGAGGTTGTGGGTCAGAGTTCTACCATCATAAATATCTGGCTATATGTATCTGTTGATATATTTAGGCTCTCAGCACTATAGTAGCTTACATGTTTACAGTACATTTTAGGATCCCTTGCACTGTACAGACTCTCTTTCATTTGATCCTTATGACAGCTCTGTGGCCTAACAGCTATTACCAAAAAAAGTACTGAGGCTTGCAGAAACAAACCTTCTTGGCAAAGGTATCAAATCTAGTAAAAGGAAGTGCTTATACTTGGACTCACGTCTTCTGGATTCAAACTCAGACATAAGAGGAAATTATTGTAAATACGAATGGAATCAGGCAAGGGCTGGTACAAATGAGAAGAGTAAAAGCTAAGGGGAAATTCCATAAAATTGCTGAAAGTTAGGAGGATGAGTTCTTGAGATTCTGAAGGTTATCTGGAAAAATGGGATGAAACATTCTGAGAATATTTGGAAGTAGGAAGGTGAATGATAGCTAAAGATTAAATATTTCTAAAAGGAGTGAAGAGAAGGCAAGGAAGCATCAGCCTTTCCAGTTGGAATGTCAGTTCATTTCTTTCAACCTGGATGTACCCTCTGCAGCTGTCAGTTCTGTGCCCTCTGAGTGTCTGCAGTCTACAGCAGGGAGACACTTGTAAAAGAGGTCTCACAGTGCAATTGTCTTAGAAGCTTCCAACTTGATGTAGAAGTGTATTAGAGGAAGAATTTTAGGGATATGCAGGAAGAAGAAAGAGAAGGGAAGAGGCTTCTGATTTATCAAAGTGCTATTTACTGAAGTCCACTTAGCAGAAATACTAATTGAGAAAACAGTGGTTGAAGTAGGAGGAGTTCCAAAGCGGTAACAATAATTCAGTCACTAGACAATCCTGTTACTAGTAAGTGGTGCTTTAAGACTGGAGAGGAAGTGAGAGAGATAGAAAAGCTTGTGAGAAGGAAAATGCAGGTTTTATACAGTCCTGGATGAGGACATGAAGAATAATGAGCAAGAAATTTTATTTTAGGATTAGTCAAAAGCGTAGTGGCTTTGCTTCCTTTCACGATGGGTCAATTGTCACTTCCTCTATGAAATAATCCCTGGATTGCTCCCCCCCCTTTCCACTTCCACAAGATGTATGCATGTTCTTCCTGGATTTGGACAATGACCATCTATTTAATAACACAGGCAAATGTTATTATGATGATGGTGTCATTACCACTGACACTGTATTTATTCTTGCTCTAATGCATCCCTCTCATCTTCTCATCAAATAACAAGGCTGCCACATTCCTAAATTTGGTCATCACTATAATTTACAGAAATAACAGAAGCCAGGCAGCTTCTTATAAATGTTAATTCCTCCCTATCCAAAAGAATTGCTGTCTTAACTACAAGGAAATTCTCTAAAAGCCCATTCACACTTTCTGTGCCATGACAGCTGCCTTTCCTATAGATTCCCAGCCTGCAGCTCCAAATGGTGTGTCCCTTCCCACAGCCTAAATTCCAGGGAAGAGTCAGCCTTTCTTGGTAGATGTCAAGATGCTAATAAACTAAACTGGCTGCTCTGAGATAAATGTGCTTCCTGTGGCCTGCCGAAAGACGCCAGGCCCTGTGAGGGGACAGCAACTTTCCAGCATTAGTTGGCGCCATCTCTACAATTCCCAAATATATTCCTACCCAGAAAACACCAAGTGAAGTGACTGTCTAGAGAGTTAGTGGCTTCATTTCGTCCTTTGGGAAGTTAAACTGAAACCACTAGACCTGTATAATGGGAAGCAGAAATATTTCAGCTTTAGCTACCACTCCCATTTCTACTTGATTTACGGAGCACAGTTATCTGAGGGGATATTTTTCAGTTATCCAGGTAAATTTATGAGGGCGGAAAGCACAACATACAAGTTAGCCAATAGAAGGCTCTAATTGTGCCCTGTAAACCAAGTTTTTGGCCATGTTTCTATTCAGTTAAGCAACCAGAATATAGCAAGGAAGATCATTCAGTTCAACCCTAGTGACGAGCTACCCAGAGAGTGACATGTTCAGTTAAACCATGATCCATCAGGATAAACGGAATGGCATGGCTTCAGGAATAGAACTCTCTGGTATGAATCCACAGCAATTCTGTTGTTTCCTTCACAGATATGACATTACTTACAGCTTTATGAAATGTGAGCATAGTTCCCTTTCCTAATGTGTCTCTGGATTAAGGAATAGAATATGACCTTTTCTAACCACTACATCCCACCTCTTAATCACACCCACCCCTTCAGACAGCAGGAATCTTTTGTTCTACTGCTCTTGCTACAACTGCGGTGACAAAGACAACCACCCCCTCCTTTGATTATCTTATTTAATTCTTATCTGAATCCCAAAGGCAAGAGGTTATTACCCACACTTTGCAGAGGGGGACGTTGAGGTGGTCTCACAGAGGTTAAGTAAACTGCCCCAAGTTTCCCAATGTCAATAGTGGGATATAGAAGGCTCTCTTTGAAGCACTGCGTCCACAACCCTATGTCAGGAAGCCTCCCACTACACACTGAAGTAACATCTAGCTACTCATTTTTTATAAAGAAATATGGTTGTTCAGAGGAGGGTAAAGATATGTTTTAAAAGATTGCTTCTTGCTCTTCAAAGTACAGAAGCACTAAGGGCAGAATTCTCAGGGAGTAGAGCATGTTTTCTATTGTCTGTTTGCTGTGGTGCACTGCCTTTTACGGATGCCTTTAAAGCAAGTGAACTTTGCTTCATTATCTCAGTTCCTCAGGTACATTTATTACGTGTGTGTGGTTAGAAAAATCAGTCAAATCATTGGCGATTATGTTTTTGAGGCATTGTTACGTACAAAGGTTTAAACAAAAATTCTTAACAAATACTCCCATATGAAAACCTGTGCAGCTTTGAATGTTAGAAGGACAGTACTGTAAAGGATTTTTATGGCTGAAAAATTAGTCAACACTTTAAAATTTCTTTTTCTAAGGCTTAATTATATACAATGGTTTAAACAAAAAGTATTCTGAAAATAAGAATGACTCCTGCACGAAAATATGAATATCTTTTAATGTTAGAAAGAAAATACTGGATAAAACACTAACTAAACGATGTTTAATTAAACTGGTTCTGTGGGAAATCTTAAAGGAAAAGTTTCTAGAGCAACAAGAGGCTTAATTTTTTTTTGTCTGCTATGTTCCTCTGCATGTCTGTGGGCAGCAAGGACCATGTTCTTCAGCCTTGTCGTCTTTCTTCTAGAACAAATTGAAAAAAGATATTTGAATTAGCTTCTATCTTCTTTATTGATTTGCAGGATCATTAATACAAACTCACGTAGAAATTTCTGAGACAACTGACCCTTTTCATTTCTCTATATTCATAGCTGCTGCAATTCTAAGTGTCTTACCTTGCAGGGACAGAGCTTTATCATTGATGAAATGCATTTATCAGTTGTAAACCCTACTAAATTGAAAACATAATATGAAAACGGACTATGTTGAATTAAGGTCAAATAAATTAAACAATTGAGAGAAAGGCTATTCCAGGTAGAAGATTATTAAATCCATGGTTTGGAGCGGACAGTTACTCATTTCATATAAGTAAAATACATGGCAGAATATATAGTGCCCTTTCCCTCAATAAACTGATTTTGAAATGAGCAAAAGGATACCTCATACAGGGAAGGTTTTATGGAAGAGGTGACATTAGAGGTGTGCCTTGAATGATGAGTAGGAATCAATAAGTAGGGATGATGCTACATAAATGTCTCATTTAAGTTCTGGGAAGAGGAAGCAGATCAGTACCATATTAGGGAATCACTTTTGCCAAGGAATGGTGTAATCAGAGCACAAGCATCAATCTGGCAGCATAGCTAACTAAGCCAGACCAGTGAAAACAGGAGGCAGAAAAACCTTTTCTCTTGGTAGAGAAATAGGCTGTTAGTGCAAGTGAGGAGGCCAAAGCCTAGGAAGAAGGTGCAGATAGTAGAAATGAAATAGGAAAGGCTGTTGCAAGAATGTTGTAGAAAGCCCCATGATGGCAGGAAGCATGACTGGTTCATCACCTCAGTAGCTCAGCACCTAGTTTAGTGCCTGGAACTTGGTAGGGCCTTCTTATGTATTGAAGGAATGAATGACTGAATGAATGAATAGATGAAAGCTAGAATTTATAGGACTTTATACATAATTAAACGAACGTAACTGAGAGGATACACATAAGATGAGTCAGGCTTACTCTGACATTAACAGAAATATTAACTTAAGAAAAGGAGCCAATTTCAGGGAAAGGAGATGTGTTCATTTTGGAGAGGTTGAATCAAAACACCCAATAAAATATCCAGGTAGAAGTGTTTAACAGACTGTTGCAAATATGATCTTGTCACTAATCAAAGAGCATATTTCTTGAAATAAATGAGTGAGCCATCTTCCAAAGAATGTTGAGTTTTTGTTATTTAGATATATGAGATTCTGTTTTTTCCCTGTCTTGATTAATTATAAAATAAATTTTCCACTTTAATTTTTCTACCTGTTCTGCTCTCGTTCTGTTCCACTTATCTATTCCTGCATAGGAAACCACCCCAAAAACCTAGTGGCTTAAAATATTAATTTGTTGCTAATATCTCTCACAGTTTTTTTAGTCGGCTGGACTCAGCTATATGCTTAGAGTCTCTCATGCAGTCTGTGGTCTGATCATGGGGCTAGAATTACACAAAGACTTCTTCAGTCACATATCTGGTGCTCAGGCTGAGATAGCTGGAATAGCTGCAGGCTGGTTGGACATCTATCTCTTCTTGAAGCCTATCCACATGACTAGCTTGGACTTCCTCATAGCATGGCAGCCTCGGAGTAGTCAGACTTATTACATGCTGGTTGGCTCTCCCTGGAGTGAGCATTGTAAGATAAGAAGGAAAAAGCAACATGGTTTCTCATGACCTGTGTGAGAAGTCATGCAATATCACTTTTACCGTATTCCGTGGGTGAAAGGTAGCCCAGACTCAAGAGGAGGGGACTACATAAGTGCATGTTTCATTGGGAGATCATCTTTGGAGGTCAGCTACCATATTTCTCTTTAACTCCTTTATTTTTTGTATGTGTAGCTGTCTTGTTTCTTAATTGGGAGAGGTTTAAGGATTATAAAGCAAACATATACTCTTGTAACCACCACCAGATCAAGAAACAACTTGGCCAACACAGTAGAAACTCCCTTCACCACCACCCCCTGCTGTGTGCCCCTCCTAATTACAATGACCATCCTCCCATGAGAGGTAACCACTATCTTGACTTTTATGATAATTATTATTTCCTTCCTTCTCTTTAGAGAGTCACCATCTATGTACATATCCCAAGGCAATATAGTTTAGTTTTGCTTGTCTCTGAACTTTGTATAAATGGAATTATATTCTATGCATTCTTTTGAAACTTACTCAGCATTATGTTTGTAATCACGTGTTACTACATGTAGACATCGTTTGTTCATTTACATTGCTTTTTATGAGCCATTTTATAAATATATTAAGATTAATAGAAGATATGTTTATTCACTCTACTTTAGATTGACATTGAGTGGTTGCCATTTTAGGGCCATAACACATAATGTTGCTAGAAACACTTTTTTGCCTGATTTATTATGCACATTTGCAAGAGTTTTCCTTTATACTTAGAAGTATATTTAGAAGTAGAATTGATGGGGCCTCAGGATGAAAATCTTCAACTTACTGAGAAAAGTCAAACTATTTTCCAAAGTGCCTAAACATCTAACACTCCCAACTGCAAAGTATGTGAACTCTCATTGCACCACATCCTATCAGCACCTGGTGTATTAAATATTTTGATTTTAATCTGGTAGATTAGTAGTACTCTTTCAAAATCATTTTAATTTGAATTTACCTTATTGTTATTGAGGTGCAGTAACTTTTCTTGTGTTTATTGACAACTGGAATTTCCTTTCTTTGAAGAACCCATTCAGGTCTTTTCTTGTTTTTCTAATGAATTGTCTCTTTTATTTTATTGATTTGTAGGAATTTTAATATTTTGTGGATAGTAGTTCTTCCACTTTGTGGTTTATATTTTCATTCTCTTTTACATAGGATAGTTCTTAATTTAAATGTGTTCAAGTTTATCAATGTTGTCATTTATTCCTTTATTAAAATGACCTGATACTTTGTTGTTCCTGTGAAATAGCTAGTCAAAATGGGAATGCTAACGTTAAAAAAATATAAAGCATTAATACACTGTGCCAGCTTTTAAACACATTGTATAAAAGCACCATAATGAATGGTGAGTTTGCAAAAGAGAAAGAAAAGGCAGGAGAAAAATAGAAGAGGATCAGGGGATGAAAAGGAAAAGGCAATGATGTAGAGAAGGAGGAGTGTGTACAGTTAAGGTTGCATGTGCCTCAAAAGAGGAAAGCGAGCATTGTAACAGTGAGGGATGTGGTTGTTGGGAGTGGGAAGAGCTGCTAAGAGTCCAAGCACCGTGACACTTGTTTCCTTTTCTTTCCTTTCCTAAGTCCTATTTTGTAGCAAGGTGCTGCTTTTCAGCCCATCAGAATCTGTAAAAGAGTCAGGGGCCAGTCCTTTCCTCCAACAGCCCCTTGGCTCTCTGTGCTTATCTATTTTCTTCACTGTGCCACCCATGTTGGTGTGAGAGTCTTAGGATCATTCTATGAAGTGAGCCAGTTACTCTTCACAGATGGGGTTATTGGGACACAAGCTACATGAGTCTTTCAAATTCACCAAGATAGCCAGAAAATTGGGCATCGGGTAATTTTTACTCATAGTTTTAATGTGAGACACCAATCTTCAGTGTTCCTGTCCAGTCATAACCAAGGCTCAGATGTCAGCTTTTACCATTTAGTTATTTATGCTTTAGGGAAATTAAAAGAGAGGTCAAAAGGCAAATAACTCCAAGATTACACTGAGAGACCATTAAGGTGCCACTGTGTTGTAGAGTGGAATGAAGATAGACTTCAGAATTGAACTTCACTGAATCTCTTAGTATCAGTTTTTTCATTTGGGAATAATATGGCCCCAACACCAAACTATTCAATTTTGCAAATAACGAAAACATGATACCAAGTTTACACATCTTTAAAATAACGCTGTTAGGGGATAGATGAATAAACTTCATCCATTACACTGGGTTTTCTGCACTATAGTGAGAGAGATATCTTATGTAATGGGGGGCACATGATTTGTGTTTCACTATAACTTTGAATAACAAGGTAATTTTAATTATTTTTTCCTTTAATTGTATATATATGGCCATTTTTTTAACCTAAGGAAGGATGGCAAGGTCACCATGTTCCTAATAAAAATGTTTATGGCCAAGTTTTTTTTTTGAAACTTTTAGTGGAAATTCTGAGGTTTTATTTAAAGACTCTTTAAATGTTTTTAAGCTGTTACCTATCCATACTATAATCTCTATGTGAAAAGAGTAAATGTCCATTATTGTACTAGGGAGTAATGCAGTTCTTTATTGCTTTTTACTTCTGCGCCTTCCTTCAAATAGTAGGCTGTCTAGAACCTTTCTGATGTAATTGCAATTGTGAGTAACAGTATCTCCCACCACTTGTTAGTTTTCTATTTCTTATTTGCTATGTGTTCTGAAAAAAATAAGAAAAGTTACTTTTGGATTTCATGGTAAAAAAGATGTAGAAGGTTCTGAATGGGCTTAAACCTAATGGCTAAAAATAAAAGCTAATGTTTTGAAGTTTTAATTTTTGGCCAGGGATTAAGAATATACATCTCATATTATTTGATTCTCACCTAGATCCTATAAGACAGATACTATTATTATCCCTACTTTACAGATTAGGTAAATGACATTCAGACAGGTCATTCTCAGATAAAAAGGAATCCTGAGTGGAGTCTTTTTATCTTTCTGAATTCCCCCTAGAAAACTGATAGAGCAAATACATAGGCAGAAAACAAACAAACAAACAAACAAAAAGCCCATGGACAACATCTACTACAAAACAAGGCAACAAGAAATTCTCATAAACTCCAAAATATGAGTGGGAGGGGATCAAATACTAATAGTAACTGGACCCATATTATACCAGTGGTTGCACATTGGAATGCAAAAATAAAATGACCTGAAAATACTCAACAGAGTTAGATTGGACAACCTTAAGAAAAAAGGTGGAAACTGGGAGGCAATTTTGCAGGCTCCAATCTCAGGTGAGGGGAAAGGGACTGTAGGAAGACCTAATGATGTTGGCAGGTCTGGACCCTATGAACTGGCCAAATTAACCAACTAGAGCTCCTTCCAGTTCACAGTCCTATACTGAAGAGAAATTACTGGGAGGAGAATTCAAATTGAGATTGTTAGCTTGATTTATATCTCTAAAACAATTAGACACAAGGTCTGTGAGCTCACATTTGGATTATTGTCGTAGGCCTTCAATCTCAGTAGTGGGTCTCATCCTGAATATCAGGGATGTGGCTGCTCTCCACCTTCAAGCCACAGGGACCACCATGAGGGCTGCAGGGAATTGCTGTGCAGCTGCTCCTGCAAACAACCAGGGGGTGTGGAGCCCAGCCTGTCCTAGAAAATTCATTCTACTTAGCTTATCTGAGCATAAGAGAATAGACCAACGTCAATTTTCATAATGATATACGTATAGGTCATATCTTAGTGGCTTTCTTTCAAAGAATGGAAAAAGAAACTTCTCTAAGAGAAATTGATAGCATGTCTTCTCATATTTTTTACAAGGCTTTGAAGATACTCAGAGAGGTAAAAATGTGATGCAACGATATTTGCCATAATGGGAAGAATTTCTTTGTGTAGTTTCCCATCGAGTCGACCTCAAATTGTGGAGAAAGTGATTTCTGGCAATATCCTCTTCTTTTTGTACATACACATTGTTCCACTTTTTAATCTTATTATTTATACATTAAATTCATTATCACACCATTGTTGTGATGTAACTTTGTTTTTTTTCACTTTCCCAAAGTTTCCCATTTGTTCAGTAAGAAGAAAAGAAGGGATTTTAGAATAGAATTTAAAAATTTTGATTACCTATTTTAATAAAAAAATATATAACAGAAAAAAATTTAAAAGTTATCTAGCAGATAAGTGCCTGGGCTAAGGGCTTGTGCTCTTTAATTCCTGAGCTCTGGCCAAGACTCTCAAAATACGTGATTCTAACACAGAACAGCTTTTTCTGACATAACTAGCTTCAAAGATTTGTCCTGAAGGACAGAACCTCTAGGAGAGTCTGTTAGTTTCCTAGGGCTACCATAACAAATCACCATGTACTTCATGGCTTAAAACAACGGAAACGTATTCTCTCACAGTTCTAGAGGCCAAAAGTCTGAAATCAAGGTGTTGGCAGGCTGTACTGCTTCCAAAGGCTCTAGGGGAGAATTCTTCCTTGCCTCTTCCAGTTTCAGGTGCTGGAAGCATTCTTTGACTTGTGGCAGCATCACTCCAATCTCTGCCTCTGTCTTCACATGGTCTTGTTCTCTATGTGTGTGTCTCTATATTCTCTCCTCTTCTTATAGGGACACCTGTCATTGGATTTAGGGCCAACCCTAGTCTAAGATGATGTTGTCTCAAAATCCTTAACTTAATTACATCTACAAAGACTCTTTTTCCAAACAAAGTCACACTTGCAGGTTCCAGGTGGACTTACTTTTTGGGAGCCACTATTCAATCCACTATGGAAACTGATCTATAGATAAGTAAGGAAGGTCTGTTCATGTGCTTGAAAATCTATCAGTGGGAAAGACTATACTGTACTCCTTTTATATCATAATTAAAAACACAAAAGCTTAACTTCTAATATTTAATGAAAGGAGACATTTACATCTTTATTCCCAGTCATGGTAAAAGTAAATACAATTTTGTTGGCATGAAACAAATTTTGTTTCAGAGAAAAATTGTTACTTTGCTATAAGCCTCTCATATTTTTGAATTATACATCAAAATCAGTTTCTTATATTGGGGTCTTAAAAGGACAATCTTGTACCCTACAAATAAAAGCAAAATCAGGAAGTGCCAGAGACATGGTTACAAAATAATTTAGTTTAATTCTTTCTTACTGGACCATAGCTATGTTGTTATTTATTATTGTTATTATTAAATTTTTTTACATTATTCCAATTTGGGGTCAATCAATTGTGAGATCAGTGATCTGTTAATACGAAATACAACCAAGGCATTCTAAAACAATTGGAATTCTTCTATAATATAAACATAAAATTGAAAAGAAAAAATTTGAAGATTCTTTTTTATATTTCCCAAATATAAAACCTAAACAAAAATTGTCAGTTTACGAATAAAAGGAAGGCATCTCATTCCTAGTGTGATGAGGCAGAAGCAAATTTTAAAGAAAAGAGTAACAGAAAGGAGAAAATCATTGTGTGTGTTATTTTTGTCTTTAAGAGAGCATGGAGTCTTCAGGTGAAAGAGAGAGAAAGAGAAGGTTGAGAGAAAGAGGGAGAGCTGTGGAGGTAGGAAGAGAGAGAGGGAGAGAATGCTGTCATGTTCAGCAATGTTATGTTTGCTGTTCCTCCTGTGATCTGGTAGGAAATAGTTGTGTTTTCTTCTACCTAAGAAGAAGAACTAGCTAAAAGGGAAAGCAGTAAATCCTAGAACACAGACTTGGTGAGCCTAATTTGTTTGTAAATCTGACTGTGCTTTTGTTTCTGTTTCTCCACCAACAATATAAATTCTACATAATCAAAATCTTACCCTACCTCATACAACTTTTTACATGTAAACCCTGGAAATTAAACTTTGGGAAAGAGAATATTGGAAAGCTTGTACTCTTTCTCAGAGAGGATTCTTAAAATATCCAATAATCTAGTTCAACAAAGGCATTGATGGTCAACAAACAAGCCGTCTGTCTCCCTACATTTTCCAGTCCCCTTGCAGTGAAAAGGGACCATGTGACTAATTCTGGCCAGTAAAATGTGAGCTGAAGCAATAAGTGTCATTTTCTGTCTGAGACAGGAAAAATCCTTTCACGATTCCCCAGTTCTGCTCTTACCTCTTGAGGGTAAAAGTCACATATTTTTAATGGCAGAGCTACAAGTTTGAAACAGCCTGAATCTGAGCCATCACGTTGAGTTCAGCACCCTGGAGAGTTCCCAAACCTACAGTAACCTTCACATGAGTGAAAAATAAGCTTTATAGTTTAAGCCATTGAGATTTGGGAATGGAGTATTACCAGAGTATAAACCTATCCTAATGTGTCTAAGTTATTTGAGATTTGCTGAAGTAATCTCTTAATAGATGTGAAAAAAATTTAAACACTACAGAGCAGGCAGATAATTAAATTTGCTTTTTAAAAACTGCACTCTTTTTGGTGCTTTTGTTGCTGATAAAAGAAAAAGTATTCTTGTGATTTTAGACATGGATATATTCATAATCATTATTTTCAATTTTACTAATGGAGAAGTCTGTGATTGCAAATTCCTCTTATACTTTTCTTAACCCTCGTTAATTTAAATTTTTCACATAAGTACAGTTGTATAGGAAAGCCAGGAAATCATAAATTTCTTGATATCAAATATCTTTTTTTCCAGATGTTTGTAAATTATATATAGTAAGCTCCATTATCTGGCATGACTCAGTGGGAGTTTTGGCAAAACCAAAATTTAAACTCATGAGGATTGTTTTTACTTTGATGAACCTAACAGGATGGATTAGAAAAAATCACCAAAGCACTGACGCAGCCAAATAAATCATTCCCCTTTTTATGGTAATACATGAGAACTATAAACTATGGCCATTGTTCTTCAGCCCTGTGGGCCACCTAAGTGGCACTTTAGCCCCTTCTTTAATAAATGTTCCTATCTGCATTGAAACACCACCTGTTAGTGATCTTTACATGGGAGGAACATATGACCTCCACCTACTCCTATCTAACCAGTGGAGATTACTAATATTTATTAAAATAAACTGCAACCCCAAGACCCTTTGGGCATCAAACTGCACACGTGCATCAAGGCTACGATAACTCCTTATTGTACAGATTTTCTTAATAAATATTGCTAACCTCCACTTGTTAGAGATAGGTAGCTGGGATCCATATGTACTTTTCCTGTGAAGATCACTAACAGGTGATATGGTTCAATGAACACATGTCTCAGATTAAATTGCCCCAAGTAAGAAGCAAAGTAGCCTTTTCTATAGGTAGTGGAAGTCCCTCACTCCTATGCACCCATGTAATGCTGTTAAAATAAATTACCATATATACAATTTAACACTCCTTCAAGAGGTTTTATCATCAAATAGGGAGATGCTAATTTTTTTTAAGATTTTTCTTTCCTTTTTCTCCCAAAGCCCCCAGGTACATAGTTGTGTATTTTTTTTTAGTTATGGGTCCTTTCAGTTGTGGCATGTGGAACGCCACCTCAGCATGGCCTGATAAACAGTGCCATGTCCGCACCCACAGCTGGAATTGGTGAAACCCCGGGCCGCTGAAGCAGAGCTCAGGAACCCAACCACATGGCCACCGGGCTGGCCCCAGGAGATGCTAATTTTAAAGGTCATCCCCTGCTGCTTCATGTGGACGTTATGGATGGGAATCAGGGGGAGAAGGGAGAGACTATTTTTTTGCTTCTGGCATTCTTCTAGTGCCCCCTGACATTTTTTTTCTACTGATGACATATTACAAGGAATGGAACAATGTAGATTTGTACTATAATCCCAGCAGGTAATGTCCGTTACAGGATTTTCTTTCTGCTATGAATACCAGGGAACAATAATCATCTTGAGATGTGCAGAGTAAGCCATGAATTAAACAAAGGAGTCAAGAGTTAACTATATTTATCTGCACATTTCCACGCTTTCCAATTGTAGAAATGTGTCATTCTTAAAAAGTGTTTTATTCATTTAAATGAGGATTGAATGGAAGCATTGGGAGACATGAGAATTCTATTCCAGCAAAAACATCATTTCTGAAGGATAATGGGAAAATACATTAGTAAATCCATAATGTGTGCTCTGAAAGTCTGTCAAAAGCTACATTCCAGGAACAGGTGGATTACTGACCCACCATTGACTATGTCTATGGATTGACCTCTTTTGCAGGAGAATTAAGGCAATATGGTACTAAAATAAGTAATTAGATCTTAATTAAACTCCTGGACTGGTAATTGGTAAGCAATAGTGGTGCTTACTCTTCAATTATAACATGCAGCTGCACTTTCATTTGTTTTAGTTGTCTAGTGTTCTTTGCACAAAGACAGGGTAAATAACCTGTGGAAATTAATAGCCATTTTGACTTTGCCTAAATAAATTCATCAGGTTAGTTTGGTTTAATTTCTGTTGCGACTCAGACTCCTGAGGGTGATTTTAAATACCAAAGAGAGAAAATTTTTCATGCAGAATTTAAAGAAAATAAATCCAATAAGCTTACCCTACTGCTATCTCCATTTCTAATTTACTCCTGCCTGTCTTCCACCTCCATCCTATACACAAACTACGAATAGGGCCAGTTCATTATTACCTTCCCTTTCCCCCTAAGCTTTCCTTCCCTGAGAAGTGAAAGATGATGAGAGACCACCAAGAAACTATTAAAATGTCATAGACAGCAGCAGATGTTTTGCAGTACCACCTGGTCCTGCTATTAAAAAGGAGATTCTTGGTAGATGCAAGTCCAAAAACAGAATCCTCCTGATGTGTTCTCCCTCAGGAATGGAAGATTTCACTCCCTTTTAACAGACTCTCTATGAGTACTCTTTGAAGGGAAAATCGTAGTGCCTTTCATGAAAGTCCTTTCTTTTAGTTTTCTTCTCAAACTACATCTGTTACTTTTCCGATGGCCTGATGGATCACAGTTTATTAAAAGGATTCTATCTACAAAGGAGTAGAGAATTATTATGCTACTTTAGGGCCTGTTTCTGGAGGGGGAAGGAATGTCATAGTCTAGTATCTTTATTTTAACTTGATTCTGCACTTCAACTTGAGTTTACTTGAATCAATAATAAACATATTTTTCTACATTCCGAAGAAAAGCATTCTAGTTAAGTTCTTTAAAAGGTGACTAAAATTAAAGGTAGACTATATTTGTAATGCGCAAAGCATAATATATATGTGCATACATATGTCTGTATAGATAGCTAGCTATTAATAATTACCTAGTAAAATAAGTAGTAACCAATAGATGATTTTGAAAACATGATAAAATATGAACATTAATATAATAACAAAAGAATAAGAGCTAACATTTTTAAACTGATGCATATAAACCAACTACAATTTTGGGTGCTTTACATGCATGGTCTCATTTAAATGTCAAAATAATGCAATTAGTGGATACTTTTATTATCTCAGTCATCGGTGAGGGAACTAAGGCACAGTAAGGTTAATTAATTATGTAGAATAGAGTTTAACCAATACTCATTTTTGATTGATTGATTAACTACCAAACAGAGATTTATTTAAGTATATACTTATCTACTTATATTTCATATTAAATACACATTTATTATTTATATTCTATATATTTATATATTATGTATGAATATATACTTACACATTATGTTACATATTTTATATATTTAACTAAGTCTCTAGTTGGTAAATAGTTGATCCAATCAATCAAAAATAAGTTTTGGGTTTTTTTTCCCTTAAGATTGGCACCTAAGCTAACATCTATTGGAAATCTTTTCTTCTTCTTCTTCTTCTTCTTCTCCTTCTCCTTCTCCTTCTCCTTCTCCTTCTCCTTCTCCTTCTCCTTCTCCTTCTCCTTCTTCTTCTTCTTCTTCTCCCCAAAGCCCCCCCAGTACATAGTTGTATATTCTAGTTACAGGTCCTTCTAGTTGTGCTATGTGGGATGCTGCCTCAGCGTGGCCTGATGAGCCGTGTTAGGTCCATGCCCAGGATGCAAACTAGCAAAACCCTGGGCCACCGATGTGGAGTGCACGAAATTCACCACTCGACCATGGGGCCAGCACCCCAAAAAAAGACTTTATTCAACCCTATTCTACATAGTTAATTAACCTTACTGTGCCTTAGTGTGTATGTTTATAGATATATACACACATACACCGAGTAGAGAATATATAAATATATGTACATATACATGTTTATTTACATATATACACACTAAAGAGAGGGAGAGAGAGAATTTCGTGTCCATGAATTTCTTGCATTTCTACACATCTTGCCAGTGTGACCCTGTTTGCCTCCTTTTGCTCTGAACTATTTTCTTTTCTAGTATGTTTGAATAGTAAACAGCCTCGGAAGACATACATAGTGTCTTTATTTCGAACAAAGACATGCTTGCATACATCCTTGGAAGATAGAGATAGTATTATCCTCCAAAGCAAAGGACTGGCATACTGTCCATTAGAAAATGTTCAGACTCCCTGAGCTCTGGGTTCCTCTCCTGTAATGCAGTCCAGGTGTGTGCCAGTGTTACCTGGTCCTCTTCACATGATTGTGGAAATTGAGGAAGAAGCATGATAAATGCTGATACTCTGGCTACTGATATTGATATGAATAATAAATTCCTTTATCTCTGATCCAGGTGTCTTCTGTCTCTTGCCAGCATCCATGAAACTGTGACAGACTAACTTATCTTACAAGTAGGGTAAAACCTTAGGCACTTCACCTTAGGAAAAAAATCCACTTTCTGATATACAGATATATTATGTCTCCTTTCTGATGTGTTTCAAAGTTCAAAAAGTTGCAAACTTCACTTGATAGTTTTATCTATTTTTTTTATTCCTACCAATAGTGAAAAGGGCAAATGGAAGGGAACATGAGAGGAGATTGTAACAAACAGAGGGCTCAAGAAACAACGTGGTCAAACAGACTTCGTGACTGTGCTTTCGGTGTCGTATTCTATCACATGCTCTTGGAGCACTTGCGACTAACTGACTTGCTAGCAAGACCAATTTTCCTCTGAAAAGCTAATCTAGTCCACCTTCTTTCTCTAGTAAGGTCCTGAATATTTCCTCCACAAGGCATAAGCTGACAGCATGGATAAAATTTGGTGATAGAAAAACAGCTCCTTAGAAGAGCTATTCTGTTGAAAGCAGTTCCCCGGAAACAAGGCAATAAATGCCAACTTGTTTTTAGTGGCAAGTGAAACTAGTCTCCTTCTTAAACTCTTTCTTTCATAGTCCTGCATGTATTAGAAAATGATACTCTGAATAGCAATTGCTATTTTTAGGTTTGTGTCTATAATAACAAGTATGATTTTTAAGGGTGATAACAATATTTAAAGATAATGCTAAATATACATAGATCTATTTTGCTGCAGGAAACATACCTTTAAAACATTTAGGAAAATTCTATAGAGACTTTTGTGTTTTTTATTTATACTCAAGATAACTGGTTTATTTTGGATTTGTTTGTAGAGTTGATTTAATAATTGTTTTAATTAAAGGGCAGTGCTGAAGTTTCCCCTACCCTCTTCATACCCAGATTATCCTTGACTTGTGAAACAGTCGCTTCTTTTTCTGGAGCCTTAGGTAAAGTGAGTTTTTGCTGTGTTACTTAGGGTAATGCTTGCTGTTTTAACAAACCAACTCCCAAATTTCAGTGCCCTAATAAAATAAATGCCTGTTTTTCACTGATATAAAGTCCTACACAGGTTCTTTTGGTTGGCGGAGTAGAGAATTCTACTCCATATAGTCAGTCAGGGACCCAGAAATTTTAGAGGTTGTACCATCATCAACACATGTCTTTCCAAGTTCATCCTGGGTTGATATTCAGTTGGCAGAGAGGGAAAGAGAAAGTACGAAAACTATTCCCACTTCAAAACTACCTTGACCCAAAAGTGTCACATATTACTTCTGCTCACATTCCATTAGCAGAAATTAATCGTAAGGCCCTATTGAGACAAAAGAATGACCGGCAAGTGTAATCCATGACTGGGCAATCACTTCTTAAAAATAACCTCAGACTACTGAAGTGGGTCATGAATATTTGATGGAATAGCTGTCCCTGTCTCATTCACCATCTTAGCAATTACTCTCCAAGTCACCTTGACAGACATCTCAATATTTTAAAATGTATTCATTTATTCTCATGAAATATTGTGAATGAGCCTGAAAATCATTCTGTAGCTATATGGAAACACTGGCTTCTTATATGGCAATAAAGTAGTATAAACTTACACACACTGATCATGATCAATGTAGTCACAATGAAGCAATCTGCGTGAAATCTTATGATATATGATACTACATTCATGTACCCTTACCTGGTGTAATCCTCATTTGAGGCTCATAAAGTAAATATGTATTGCCAGCTTTGTTTACATAATGTATCCTTCTCTAAAAAATAACAATTCTAAAAAATATCCTTTCCAGTTGTCAATTTTTCTTTCAGAACAGTAGGCTAATGCACATGTTCAAGGAGGGAAAGCGAAATGAGTAGAGTTTATTCACTCATAGAAAAACATAATTTAGTTCTCAAAATCTGCACTTTTAACTAATGAATAAGTCCATTGTCTTTCAAAGATGGAGAAACCAAAAGCTAGGAATTTAAGTCGTTGTCCATGATCGTGTCACTCATGGTAAAATAAAAGCTGAAACCCGGCTCTTTCAGCCCTGTGCTTGCTCTGAATCCAGCTGCCATCCTAGGCAGGTTAAGCGTGTCTGGAGCTGCGGTGGTGGAATGTCCTCTGGTTTGCTCTGTGGTTGCCTCTGAGTCTCTGTACAGTGGGCTACGATGAATTAGAGTGTCACTGGCTATTAGGATTAATAATAGCAATGGATTGTTTCTTGGAAGTGTTTTTATTGTTCGTCTCTTTTCTTTCTATTCAACAAAATGTATCAAAAAAAACATGAAGAGTGTCAAACTCACAAAAGAAGAGAAAAAAAATATTTCAGCCAGTCAGTGCCATATGCAAGGTAATACAATAGTAATAATTTCCATGATTTTATGTCAGATACTGGACCAGAAGTTGCTTTATATAATATTGTCCCAGTCTTTAGCACTCTTTAGCAGTACCCGTTATCGGCACATCTTACCTGTTTTACAGATGAGAGGATAAGTAACTGAGTAAAGAAGGGGCAGAGGCGGCATTCATGTTGAGGACTGTCTTACTCCAGGCCATTCCCTGTCCCCATGCTCATACTTTATTCTCATGAATTTCCGAAGAGGACATGTGGCTAATCTGATACGTGGTAGTATTAGTGGGTATTTTTAGGCATATTGGAGCAGCAGCTGATGGCTGTTTATGCAATTAAATTTGGGGTACAGAGGCTCGAATTGACCATTAAAATAGCTGAAACATTGAAGAGGCTGTGTTTTGGAAGGTGCCCTTTGATTGCCCATATAAGGTAATTTGCAGGTAAAAGGTAATTGTTAGGATAAGCCTGTTTAAGGAGGTAGAAATAAGGTTCAATTAATATGTTCATTACACATAAGTGAGCTTTCCTGAAAGCACAACAAAATTTCAAGAATTAATTTTCGAAAAGGATTTAAAGTAAATATACAACATGAAAATGACCACTGTCATAATTTAATTTTGGAAAACTAAGAAGCATCATTATGCTCTCGAAAATAACTCCCTTTGACTAGCACCTTTTGTTCCTATTTGCATCAGTCGTCACACTTTTAATTCTTTATTATCCGCTTGCCCAGATGGAATGTAAGCTGCGTGAGGACAGCACCCAAGTCAGCGTTAGTCAACACCTCTTCCTCCAGCACTGTTTCTTCTGAGTTATGTTGTCTTTTGATAATACCCATTAAATGAGTTGATGGACAAAGTACTGAAAGTCACTAAAGTATTTACATTAATACATGTTAATGGTAAAATTCAAGCAACACAAAAATGTATAAAGTACTTCCTACTAGGCCTCTACCACCCAACTGCATTCTCCAGAAGAACGTTTGTTCATCATTTTTCATAAATTTTTCTGAACATTTATAAGCATATATTTACTTCTTGGCACATTCACTTATCAGATATGTATATTTAATTGAAATATTTATTTATAGAATATCAAATCAATGATCAATGATCCAGACAAAAGGTGTAGAATTTGGTTGAATTCTTCCAGTCGCTAATAGGTAATATTCTACATCTTTCTGAAAACAAAAAGCTTATGTCAGCTCATTTCTTTGTGATTTATCTCTTTCTTACAAGGGCAACAAGCCAAAAGGAGATCAAAAGAATTGCATTTCAAAATTGGTTGAACTTTCAAGTTGTTTGGAGTCAAGAGATGTAAAAATAGACTTAAGATTTTAAACATGGCTTACAACATATGTTCTTTTTTCAAAAAATTTTATTTTGTTGAGATAATAATGGTTTATAACATTGTATAATTTCAGGTGTACATTATTATATATTAGTATATATATATTAGTATATATTATTATATATATTAGTACATATATATTCTGTATAGACTGCATTGTGCTAACCACCAACAGACTAGTTTTTATCCATCAACATAAACACGTGCCCCTTTACCACTTTTGCCCATCCCCCCATCCCCCCATCCCTTTCCCCTCTGGTAACAATTAATCTGTTCTCTTTATCCATGTGTTTATCTTCTACGTATGAGTGAAATCATATGGTGTTTGTCTTGTTCTGTCTGACGTATTTTGCTTAACACAATACCTTCAAGATCCATGTTGTTGAAAATGGGACGATTTTGTATTTTTTATGTCTGAGTAGTATTCCATTGTATATATATATATATATATATATATATATATATATATATACCACATCGTCTTTATCCATTCATCAGTCAATGGGCATTTGAGACGCTTCCACATCTGGGCTATTGTGAATAATGCTGCAATGAACATAGGCGTGCATAGATCTCTTTGTATTGTTGATTTCATGTTCTTTGGATAAATACTCGTTACTGAGATAGCTGGATTGCATGGTATTACTATTTTTAATTTTTTGAGAAATCTCCATACCATTTTCCATAGTGGCTGCACCAGTTGGCATTCCCATCAGCAGTGTTTATGGGTTCCCTTTTCTTCACATCCTCTCTGAAACATTATTTCTTGTCTTGTTAATTATAGCCATTCTGACAGGTGTAAGGTGATATCTCATTGTAGTTTTGATTTGCATTTCCCTTATAATTAGTGATCTTGGACATAGTTTCCTGTGCCTGCTGTCCATCTGCATATCTTCTTTGGAAAAATGTCTGTTCATATCCTCTTCCCATTTTTTTGACCATTTTGGGTTTTTGTTGTTGTTGAGTTGTATGAGTTCTTTGTATATTTTGGAAATTAACCCGTTATTGGATATATAGTTTGCAACCATTTTCTCCCAGTTGGTGGGTGGTCTTTTCGTTTTGTTGATAGTTTCCTTTATCTTGCAGAAGCTTTTTAGTTTGATGTAGTCCCTTTTGTTTATTTTTTCTTGTTTCCCTTTCCTGAGTAGAAATGGTATTCAAAAAGATGCTGCTAGGACAGATGTCAAAGAGTGTACTATTTATATTTTCTTCTGGGAGTTTTATTGTTTCAGGTCTTACATTCAAGTCTTTAAACCATTTTGAGTTACTTTTTGTGTATGGTGTAAGATAATGGTCTACTTTCGTTCTTTTGCATGCAGCTGTCCTGTTTTCCCAACCTCATTCACTGAAGAGACTTTCATTTCTCCACTGTGTGTCCTTGGTCCCTTTGTCAAAGATTAGCTATCCGTGGATGTCTGGTTTTATTTCTGGGCTTTCAATTCTGTTCCATCAGTCTGTGTATCTGTTTTGTGCCAGTGCTATGCTGTTTTGATTACTATAGCTTTGTAGTATATTTTGAAATCAGGAATTGTGAGTCCTCCAACTTTGTTCTATTTTCTCAGAATTGCTTTGGCTATTTGAGGTCTTTGGTTGTTCCTTATAAGTTTTAGGATTCTTTATTCTATGTTTGTGAAGAATGTCACTCGGATTCTGATTTGGATTGCTTGAATCTACAGATTTCTTTAGGTAGTATGGACATTTTAACTATGTTTATTCTTACAATCCATGTGCATGGAATGTCTTTCTGTTTCTTTATGTTTTCTTCAGTTTCTTTCAATAATGTCTTATAGTTTTCAGTGTATAGGTCTTTCACCTCCTTGGTGAAGTTTCACCTCCTAGATATTTTATTCTTTTTGTTCTAGTATAAATGGGATTGTATTCTAGACTTCTCTTTCTGCTAGTTTATTATTAGTGCATAGAAATCCGACTGATTTTTGTAAGTTGACATTGTACCCTGCAACTTTGTTATAGTTGCTGATTACTTCTAATAGTTTTCGGGTGGATGCTTTAGGGTTTTCTATATATAGAATCATGTCGTCCACAAATAGCTAGAGTTTTACTTCTTCCTTTTTTTTTTTTGATACCTTTAATTTCTGCTTCTTGCCTAATTGCTCTGACCAAAACCTCCAATACTACGTTGAATAGGAGTGGCAAGAGTGGGCACCCTTGTCTTGTTCCTGTTCTCAGAGGGATGGCTCTCAATTTTCTACTGTTGAGTATGATGATGGCCGTGGGTTTGTTATATATGGCATTTATTATATTGAGGTACTTTCCTTCTATCCCAGTTTTGTTGAGAGATTTTATCAAAAATGGATGTTGGATCTTGTCAAATACTTTCTCTGTGTCTATTGAGATGATCATGTGATTTTTATTCCTCATTTTGTTAATGTGGTGTATCACACTGATTGATTTGTGGATATTGAACCATGCCTGCATCCCTAGGATAAATCCCACTTGGTCTTGGTGCGATCCTTTTAATGTATTGCTGTATGCGGTTTGCCAATACTTTGTTGAGGATTTTTGCATCTATATTCCTCAGTGATATTGGGCTGTAATTTCCCTTCTTTGTGTTGTCTTTGTTTGGTTTTGGTATCAGGGTGAAGTTGGCCTCAGAATGAGTTAGGAAGCCTTCTATCTTCTTCAAGTTTTTGGAATAGTTTGAGAAGGATGTGAATTAAATCTTCTTTGAATGTTTGGTAAAATTCTCCGGAGAAGCCATCTGGTCCTGACTTTTGTTTTTTGGGAGGCTTTTGATTACTATTTCAATCTCTTTACTTGTGATTGGTCTATTCAGATACTATATTTCTTCTTGATTCAATTTTGGGAGGTTGTATGAGTCTAATTATCCATTTCTTGTAGGTTGTCAAATTTTTGGCATATAGTTTTTCACAGTATTATTTTATAATCCTTTGTATTTCTGTGGTATCCATTGTAATTTCTCCCCTTTCATTTTTTTTTAAAGATTGGCACCTGAGCTAACATCTGTCGACATCTTTTCTTCTTCTTCTTCTTCTTCTTCTTCTTCTTCTTCTTCTTCTTCTTCTTCTTCTTCTTCTTCCTCTTCTTCTTCCTCTTCTTCTTCCTCTTCTTCTTCCTCTTCTTCCTCTTCCTCTTCCTCTTCCTCTTCCTCTTCCTCTTCCTCTTCCTCTTCTTCTTCTTCTTCTTCTTCTTCTTCTTTTCTTCTTTCTTCTTCTTCTTCTTCTTCTTCTTCTCCCTAGAGCCCCCCAATACACAGTTGTATATTCTAGTTGTGAGTGCCTCTGGTTGTGCTATGTGGGATGCTGCCTTAGCAGGGCCTGATGAGCAGTGCTCTGTGACCAGGATCCAAACCAGTGAAACCCTGGCCTGCAGAAGCAGAGTACGTGAACTTAACCACACGTCCATGGGGCCAGCCCCTCCTCTTTCATTTCTAATTTTATTTATTTGAGCCTTTTGTCTTTTTTTTGTGAGTCTGGGCTAGGATTTGTCAGTTTTGTTTATCTTCTCAAAGAAACAGCTCTTAGTTTCATTGATCCTTCCGGTAGTTTTTTTAATCTGTATCTCATTTATTTGTGCTCTAATTTTCATTCTTTCCCTTTCTGTTGACTTTGGGCTTTGTTTGTTCTTCTTTTTCTAGTTCTATTAGGTGTAGTTAAAGAATACTTATTTGAGATTTTTCTTGTTTCTTGAGGTAGGCCATTTTGTTATAAATTTCCCTCTTAACACCAATTTTACTGCATCCCATAAGAGTTCATATACTGTGTTTTCATTTTCACTTGCCTCCATGTATTTTTTAATATCTCTGATTTCTTCATTGTTCCAATTGTTGTTTAGTAGCATGTTGTTTAGTCTCCACATATTTGTGGCTTTCCCAGACTTTTCTTGTTGTTGATTTCTAGTTCCATAGCACTGTAGTTGGGAAAGATGCTCGATATGATTTCAATCTTCTTAAATTTATTGAGGCTTGCCTTGTTTCCCAATATGTGGTCTATCTTTGAGAATGTTCCATGTGCACTTGAGAATAATGTGTATTCTGCTATTTTTGGATGGAATGTTTTGTATATATCTATTAAGTACATCTGGTTTAGTATTTCGTTGAAGGCTACTGTTCCCTTGTTAACTTTCTGTCTGGATGATCTATCCATTGATGTTAGTAGGGTGTTGAGGTCCCTTACTATTATTGTGTTGCTGTCAATTTCTCCCTTTAGGTCTGTTAATATTTGCTTTACTTACTTTGGTGCTCCTGTGTTAGGTGCATATATATTCGTAAGTGTTATGTCCTCTTGGTGGAATGTCCCTTTTATCATTATACACTGCCCCTCTTTGTCTCTCATTGTCTTTTTTATCTTAAAGTCTGCCTTGTCTGATATAAGTATGGCAATATCTGCTTTCTTTTGGTTGCCATTTGCTTGGAGTATCATTTCCATCACTTAATCTGAGCCTATGTTTGTCATTAGGGCTGAGATGTGTTTCCTGGGGGCAGCGTATTATTGGGTCTCGTTTTTTAATCCAGCCAGCCAGTCTGTGTGTTTTGGTTGGAGAATTCAATCCATTTAAATTAGAATGAGTATTGATATATGAGGGCTTAATACTGCTATTTTATCTCTTGTTTTCAAGTTATTCCATATTATTTATTTTCCCTTGTATTTCTGACTGCCACTCTAGTTTGGTGGTTTCTGTGATGGTTTTCTCAGCTTTCTCTTTATTTGTGATTTGTGGCTCTGCTCTGACATTTTTAGCAGTACCATGAGGTTTGTATAAAAGATCTCATAGATGAGATAGTCCTTTTTCTGATAGCTGCTTATCTCCATTGGCCTAAGCAGGGTCCATCCCTTTCCTCTTCCCGTTCTGAGTTATTATTGTCACAAATTTTTCTTTGCTGTGTTGTGAGTTTGTGACTAAATTGAAGCATTTATATTTATTTTTGATGCTTTCCTTCCCTTTGTCTTTTATGTTATAATTAATTGTTTACTAACCTATTTTGATATGGAGCTGAAATTTTATGATTCTATCTATTTATCTCCTTGCTCAAGGTTTTGTAAATATTCTTAGTTTCAGATGGGAAGGCCCCTTTCAACGTTTCTTGTAAAGCAGGCCTAGTGGCGATGAAGTCCTTCAGTCTTTCTTTATCTGGGAAAGCTTTTATTTCTCCATCTTATCTGAAAGATACTTTTGCTGGATAGAGCATTCTTGGCTGAAAGTTTTTGTCTTTCGGTGTTTTGAATATATCATTCCATTCTTTACCAGCCTGGAAAGTTTCAGCTGAGACATCTGCTGAAAGCCCGATAGGGGTTCCTTTGTAGGTTATTTTCTTCTGCCTTTCTGCCCTTACACTTTTTCTTTGTCATTGACTTTTGCCTGTTTTAATATTATATGCCTTGGAGAAGGTCTTTTTGCATTGATGTAATTAGGACTTCTATTGACTTCATGTACTTATAAGTTCAGTTTCTTCCCAGGTATGGGAAGTTCTCAGCTATTATTCCTTCAAACAAGCTCTCTGATCCTTTCTCCCTCTGGGATACCTATAATCTTTATGCTGCTTTTCCTAATTTAGTCAGATATTTCTTGAAGAATTAATTCCTTTTTGAAAAATCTTAGTTCCTTCCCCCTCCACCTGAAGCATTTCTATATTTATATCTTCTAAGTCACTAATCCTATCCTTCTTAACCTCAGCTCTATTTTTTATTGATTCTAGATTGTTATTTATCTCCTGTTCTTCATATTCAGAACTTCTGTTTGGTTTTTTTAGAGTTTCAATCTGTTTGGTGAAGTATTCCTTCTACTCATTGATTTTATTCCAAAGCTCATTGAGCTGTGTCTGAATTTTCTTGTAACTCATTGAGTTTCTTTATGAAAACTATTTTCAATTCTCTGTCATTTAGATTATAAATTTCTGTGACTTCAGGATCAACATAGGTTCTTGATTGTAATTCTTTGACAGTTTTTAAAATGATTAAGAAATGTATAATATCTGGTCATGTGGTCATTTTCTACTCAAACAATAGGTTCATTTAACTAGTGAGCAACTGGTTAGATGCTAATAACCCAGGCAAAATGGAGCCACAGGAGGTTGCCTTGATGCTGCATAGATCTTAGGAACCCTTCTAATTTCTAATTAAGTCCAACAATATCATTTTCTATTAGGATATTTAAATTCTTTTCTGTATAGGGATACTTTTATGAAATATTATTTAAACGAATAGGACAGTCAGTTGTGACCTGGAAAGCTTTTTTCTACATTGGTATATCATGTTATGGAATTAGTTCAACAGAAATTAAACCATCAATATAGGATCTGTATTATCTAGTGGCGTGTAAAAATATATGTAGAAAAACCAAAGATATATTTTTCCCTGTGAATTTCTATTTGCAATCACAGTAGAATTCATGTTAAAGAACATTTCAAAATCTATAGTATTTTTAAAAATAACATTTTCCAGTGCAAACCCAGACCTAAATCATGCTGGTCTCTATTTTATATGATAATTCTTTTTATAGTTCTCTTGTTATATGCAGAATTGTGAAGGACTGCTTCTTGTTTCATTCAAAATTTGAATTTTTATCAAAGATATGTTTCTAAAACCATAATAATGGAATATGTCTAAACATATTTGGATAATTTAATTGGAATTGTTTGTTGCTTGTTTTCCTGTTGTGTATCTTTGACCAACTGTTAGTGGTTTTCAAAGTATGGTTCCCAAACCAACAGTATCATCATCTGGAATCTTGTGTAAGTTTAGAAAAATCTGCTCCCACCTTGGCTTACTGAAAACATATACACATTTTTAACAAGCTCCTCAGTTTGGTCTGATATACATTGAAATCTGAGAAACGTTGCTGCACTGTATTACCACTTATCTGTGCCTAAAGAGTTCCTTAACTTGTGGTGGAGTTGATCACACTTTTTTCTTGCATTATAGGATGATATGTGACCCAGTCTTGGCCAATCAGAACACTCTAACCTCAAGACCTACTTGCCTGATTTACAGATGGTTAAGTGGCCCAGCCAATGCAAATCACCCATGAAACCTTTACCAGGGCTATCAAAAGCAGCTTTCTTTCTATTAAGTTTCTCAGCTTTTGGAATTAAGTTATATATTCCTAATGGCCAATATTTTCATTATATAGAGAAAGCCTGCCTAAAAATGAAAACAACACAGAAGAAATTAAAGCCAAGAGATGGGGAAGGAGCAATGGAGAGAAGGAAAAGTGAAAAAAGAGGGGGAAGGGAAGGGAAGAAAGGAAGGGAAAAGAGGAAGGGAAAGGAAGAAGGAAGGGAAGGGAAGATGGGAATGGGAGGGGAAGGAACGGGAATTTCATTAAGCTCCTGAAAACATCTGTATCTTAAGGCAGCATCACTTATGGGATTTCTCAATTATGTAAGTCATTAAATTCCATTTCTTAAGTTAGAGTTGACGTTATGACACTTGCAAATAAAAATGTCCTAATTGTATAGATTAAAATGTTTCCATGAGTAATTTAATTACTAAACTACCAGTTAGTGGTCTCTTAGTATGCTTCACATTTAGAAACATGTTTTAATTGTCTTCCTCAGCCTAATTTAATGTAATGTATTCAACAAAGAAGTTCATGTTTTACATTCCTGAATCTCAAAATATGTGCTTTTTCTTGAATAATTAAAAATGTTGTTGCTAGTGATCTTGTGATAATGGTGTCTTAGTAAGGGTTGACAAAAATGCCAGGGATTAGTGTTTTTACTTGGTTATTAAAAGTTCTTGGCCTGAACTACTTCTTATTATCTTAATGGTTTTAAATCTCTTAACACTTTCTGAAAACCTGTTTGATGATATTGACATACTACAAGCAAACAGATTTAAATAATGTAAGTGGAAAAAAGTAAATCTTTCTTTCCTTCCCACTCTTCCTACTCTTTGCTTTCTTCCTCAGCCTGACTCACCTCCCATCTTTCTTAACTCCTCACTCTTTCTTTCTTTTGACTTTTACTCCTGGACCAAATAGTGGGCATCATCAAATACCAAAGCTTATTTTTTTAATCAAATTGGAATCAAATAATTCGTCATTTTTCCCACACTATGAAATTCTTGTTATCAAACTGTCTGGTAAATATTATATGTCCTCTTCATGGGTATGTTCAAATATACGAAACATTGCAAAGGAGACATTAGGGTTAACTTAAAATCATTTATATCATTGGGCTAATACATTAATTTGGAAATTTTGCTGTAGATTCTTAAACTGTTTTATTTTTGGATAAAATTTGCACAAAAGTTAAGGTGACTCATGATGAAATAGAAAGTTTCAATGTGCAGCTATAGATAGATAGACAGATAGATAGACAGATAGATAGATAGATAGATAGAATTTTCTAATACAATACATATATATTTTCCCCGCTATAGTAAGCCAGCTTTTGAGTGTTGAGTCAGGCTAACAGAAATACTAATTCCTAGACCTAAAAAGAGAAGTTCCCCTTACTTAATTTCTATAAATCTATTTTAAGTTAAAGGTATTTTCCAGAGAGGAAGAACAAAGGCTATTTTTATATAGTCAATCAACAAACATCTACAGAATACTTGTAATGCTTTTAGAGCTGGGGGTTGGAAAATGGATAAGTCATTGTTCTTTCTTGTAATACAATATGATATGTCAATGGAACACTGAAGATTGTAGAGGTCTGGGAGGAGGAGGCCTTATAAGTCCTCCTGGTGATTTTTATCAAAATATCCAGAAGCCCAGATTTTCTCCTTCCCCAACTCAGTTTGAGGATATATTGGAATTTGGAGTTGTCCTTGCAAAAAAGCTTTCCAGGGCCTGGTTCCTTCCAATATACTCCAACTTTCCCAGGCTCCTCATTCATTTACAACCACTTTATGGTATTCCCAACAAGATGTCTGGGAGCAGAGATAAGGGGGCAATTAGCTCTATGCAGAGTGGAGTTGGAGAACTCAGGTAAATTTCTAAATGCTACTATTATTATGACTTCTGTACTTGAGATGGGCATTGAAGGATTATAATAATAAAAATGGGTAGGGAAATAGAGGAAAGAGCATTTCAGCTTGTGGAAAAGGGAACATAATGATTATTAAGCTTTATTAGGCTTTTACTGTGTGCAACACATATTCCTCAGGTCATACATAAGAAGATAAAAGACAGAGGTTACGTGATTTTCCTATGGTTTCAGAGTTAATGAAAGAAAGGGCTGGTACTTGAATCCCAGATTTCTCATCCAAAAATTATGCTCTAAACCACCAAAAGAGGCCTCTATAACAGTAGGTATTCAGAGAATAATGATCAGTCTGATGTACCAGGGTCACTGCTTATTGTGGTTTATATTCTCCTTTGCCCTTGTATGCCCTGTAAGAGAACATCTATTGGTCATGAGAACTGAGAATAGCTTGGTGTTGGTCAAACTATCTCCTAATATATTAATGTTGATTTTTGCTATCTAAATTAAAGCACTTTCCTTAAAATTCACTTTTTTCCTATGTATATATGTGTATATACACACACATACGTATATACATATGTATATAATCTCCACAACCTGGGTGCTGAGTCCTCTAGCTGCTTCTGTTGGGTTACATCCTATTATCAGGCAGATGGTGTGTTCTTGACAAGGCATGTGCCATGGACTAATGCACAGATAGGTGCCTAGCAACTTACTGAACTTCGGATGAATGAATACCAATGAAGTGGTCCTTCAGAATGAAAATTTCTTTCCAAACAGAACTTGAGTTGTTTGGCTTTTAAAAATAGGTTTTGATGTGCAATATCTACTTCGTAGAGAGAATAGACGTCTAATTTCAAGTGTTGTTTAACATATGAAATTGATGTCAAAGAACATTCTTTGTAAGCCGCTTTATTCAGGCCCAGATTCATTACCAAAATCCTTTGACGTTTTGTTATCTACCCCTCCATTTTATTACACACCATCTTGCAAGAACAGAGAACATTTCAAGTAAGAATAGAGAATGAGAGCACGCTTGTTACAGTAGGCCAGACACCTTCTCTGTCCTCCATGTGAGTTTCTACCTTGCTGCTTCCTGAGACTCTGAGAGAGGCAGGCTTCCCAGTGCACCCAATCCTAGGCCCTGCCTTGAGAGCTCCTCCTCCTCTCTGTCGTTGATGGCTCCAAATGTAATGACACATGGTTCAAAGGAAGAAAAAATGATAATTCTTTTTAAAATAGATTTTTTAACAATTTAACGATAAAGTAATTTAAATTTACTGAAGCTAAATATTATATTCAGCTCTTTCAAAAATAATTCAAATCATGAAAATACAATCCTTAATATATGCTAAGGTCAATGAGACACATGAGAAATTCTTAGTAAATGTTAGTTATGTAAAACAAAGCTGTAGGTACAGCTTTCATTTATTTGCACCTCCATTCCCATGATGATAACATTCAATATGAGTAAATGCAACTTTTCCATTTTAATCAGGTTTTCTTTGGGGGCTAGGGCCATCTTGCATTTTCACTCCCTATGGCTATTATGTTGTTTTTGCAGAACTCACATGAGAAAAAGGATTTTTCTACCTAAATTGACTTTAGAAAGGTATTTAGTGCAAACATGTTAAAGGCTAAGCCATTTTAAGGAGAAAGACAAGGAAATATAAGTCCCCAAATCCCAGTAGAGAAGCAGACACTATTTCTGTGGGAGAAGTTCATTAGTATTGCCCATAAATATTATCACTAAATGAGATTAGATCTGTTAGAATATGCATGTTAAAAATTCTGCAGGTGCTGCTTCTTCCATTTACTTCTCCAGGATACTTTCCCTTTGGAAGTAGATTTGTGGCCCAGTGAGCATCATTTCTGTTTATAGAATTGTATTCTCTTATGTAAATGGCTTACACTAATAAAAAGCAAGACAGTTCTACTTCTATGCAGTAGAGAAATGTGCGAACCTTTCTAGGGACATAGAAGAGGGAGAAGGAGGAGAGGGTGGGGAATTCATTCTAACTGTGGCAATCTTAACAGAAGTGGAGAAACTGTTATAAGAAAGAGAAATCCTACTGCCCATCAAGATCAGACATTTCATTCTTCTGCCAAAATTTGCAGAATACAGAAATAGTGCTTATATTTGTTGGGAGGTCAGAATTCAGAAAGCGCTGTTTCAGACATATCTAGATTTGTCAAGTTGATGCTCATAATTTTTAGTTTGTTCTTGACATGATCACTTGGTTGGTTTTGAGAGCTGTAGTATTACCAATTATCCCAACCAGTTGGCCAGAGTCATTGTAGTGGACAAACTACTGTCTAAATTCTTCTTCACACTGCTCTTTGTTTAGCTGCAACTATGCATCTTTCTATTTAATCAAACTATTCTCTCAACACGTTGAGTATTTAATATATATACAGAAATAAATATAAGAATTATTAGGTTCAGTTCCTACACATGTCTCCTATCTCACGACTTATGCCATTTGAAACTGCATTTTTTCAGCCATAAAACTCCTTTTTATCAAACTGAAGACTTTATTAAAACACCATTAAATAACATGAACATGGAAGAAAGGTTAAAGTAGAATATAGAGACTTCAGAAAATGCTTGCTCAGATTTTTAAAATAGACTTTTGTTTTAGAATCGTTCTAGATTTACAGCAAACTTATCAAGACAGCTCAGAGAAGAGAGTTCTCACATACCCTCCACCCGGGTTCCCTATTGTTAACATATTACTCTAGTTAGTAGTTTGTCACAACTAATGAAGTGATGTTATTGCATTATTGTTAACTGGAATCCACACTTATTCAGATTTTCTTAATTTTTATTGAGAAATGTCCTTTTCTATTCCAGGATTTCCTTCAAGATACCACATTACATTTCACTGTGATGTCTGCACACCTCTTCTTGGCTGTGTTAGTTTCTCAGTTTTCCTCTCAGGATTAGACTGCAGTGATGGATTTGGGGAGAGAAACCATAGAGTAAAAGCGCCCTTCTCATCACAGCATATGGAGGGTACTTCCTATCCATATGCATTACCACTCTCCAGGTTAACCTGGAACTCCTAGCTGAGGTAGCAGTTGTCAGATTTCTCCACTATAATATTGTCTTTTTTTCCCTTTTCTGTGCTATACTCTTTGGAAGGAAATCACTATGTGCAGCTCACACACAGAAATGTGGAATTAGGTTCCACCTCCATGAATGGGGAGCATTAGAGAAATTATTTTGCATTCTTCTGGATGGGAGATTTATCTATTGCCCTGATTTCTTTGTTCAATTATTCCTTTATATCACTATGGACTCACGGATATTTCTTTTACATTTTTAGTTATTATTTAATATGAGTTTATTTTGTAGTTCAAATTGTTCTAGCTTAGGTCATTGGAAGCTCTTTCAGTTGACTTCTATGTTCCTTTGCTATGGCATCATTGTGGGTGTTTTGATTTATTCATTTTGTTTTGATTTTTGTTTGGTTTTGTTTGCTTTATTTCCAAGTTCATCTTGTATATCCACTGACTCAGCCTTGTAAGAGGCTATTTTTCTTTCTTTCTTTCTTTCTTTTTTGAGAAAGATTAGCCCTGGCTAAGTACTGCCAATCCTCCTCTTTTCGCTGAGGAAGACTGGCCCTGAGCTAACATCCGTCCCCATTTTCCTCTACTTTGTACATGGGACCCCTACCACAGCATGGCTTTTGCCAAGCGGTGCCATGTCCGCACCTGGGATCCAAACTGGAGAACGCTGGGCCACCGAGAAGCGGAACGTGTGAATTTAAGCGCTATGCCACCAGGCCAGCCCCAAGAGGCTATTTATCTAAGGAGCCACTTACTTTTATTGGAGAGACTGTATTAGAATCCAAGATTGGCCCTAGTTGTGCTCATTGCTACTAGAGTATCAGTACTATTAGGCCCTCTCAGCTGATGGAGCAAGGAAATATATGTATGAATACTAATATTTGTATATGCACATATCTATAAGCATTTCTAGTAACGTAAATGTGAGTTCATACTGATGTCTTCAGCTCTAATTTATTATTATGTGCGTCATTCTAGAGTTCTCCCCTTGCTTGTCTGTAAACTCCCACTCCAGCAATGAGAAACCTGGCTCCTACATCTGCCATTCTGTACATTCTCTTGATTACTGTAGTTTCACAGTAAGTCTTGAAACCAGATAATGTGAGTTCTCCAGTTTTTTTGCTCTTCTTCAATATTTTGTTGCTCCTTCTATATCTTTTGCCTTTCCATATAACTTTTAGATCAGCATGTTGATATCTATAAAATAGCTTGCTGAAATTTTGATGGTGATTGTGTTGAATAAACAGATCAAGTAGAGAAGAATTGTCATCATAAGAATATTGAGTCTTTCAATTCATGAAAATGGAATATCTCTCCATTTATTTAGGTGTCTGATTTCTTCCATCAGTGTTTCATAGATTTCTGCATACAATTTTGTATATATGTTATTACATTTATACCTAAGTATTTCATGTTTTTTGTGCTATTGTAGATAGTATTTTTTTTATTTCAAATTTCAATTCTTTATTTCTGGCATATAAGAAAGCAGTTGAGTTTTGTATATTGGTGTTGTATCTTATGATCTTGCTATACTTGCTTATTAGTTCCAGGAGTGGTTTTTCTGTAGAGTTTGGGAGGATCTCTATACAATCATGTCATCTAAAAATAAAAAGTTTTAATTCTTCCTTTCCAATCTGTGTACATTTTATGTTCTTGTTTTATTTTACTAACTAGGACTTTCAGTATGATGTTGAGCAGAAGTGATAATAGGATCTCCTTGCCTTTTTCCTGATCTTGGTGGGGAAGCATCCTGTCTCCTATCATTAACTACAATTTTAACTATAGGGTTTTTGTGGATATTCTTTATCAATCTGATAAAGTTTGCCTCTATTCCAGAGTACTGAGAGTTTTTCTCATGAATGGATGTTGGGTCATGCCAATGCTTTTCAGTATCTTTCTACTTTTTCTTCTTTGCCTGCTTATGTGGTGGATTGCACTGGTAGATCTTCAAATGTTTAAACTAGCTTTCTATACCTGGAAAAAACTAGTTCTTCCTAGGGTATAATTCTTTTTACATATTGTTGGATTTTATTTGCTGATGTTTGTTGAAGGTTTTTGCAAGTAAGTTCATGAGAGATATTGTTCTGTTGTTTTCTGTCCTTGTAATACCATCTGTTTCACATATTAAAGGAATTCTGGTTTCACAGAATAAAATTAAGAAGTAGTTTGCTCTCTGCTTTTATTTTCTGGAAAAGATTGTAGAGAATAAGTATTATTTGTTTATTAAATATTTGGTGGAATTGATCAGTGAAAACATCAGGGCCTGTAATTGCTTTTGGAAGGTTTTAATATATTGATTCAACTTCAATAATAAATTTAGAGCTATTTAGGTAATTTATTTCTCCTTGAATGAATTTTGGTAGTTTGTGTCTTTGAAGGAATTAGTTCATTTTACCTACATTATCAAATTTATTAGAATAAAGTATTTTGTGGTATTTCTTTATTATCAGCAAGTTGATCCCTTTTTTATTTCTGATATTGGTTATTATGTCTTCTCTCATTTTTTTCTTGGTTGGTTTGATTACAAGTTTATCAATTTTGTTGATCTTTTCAAAGAACCAGAATTTTAAAACAATCTTCTCTATTGGTTTCCTGTTTTCAGTTTCATTCATTTCTACTCTTATTTGTATTACTTCTTTTTTCCTACTGCTTTAGGCTTAAACTGCTCTTCCTACTCTAATTTCCTAAAGTGAAATCTTAGGTTGTTGTTTTAGATCTTTCTTATTTTCTAATATAAGCGTTTAATGCTATAAGATTCTCTCTGTGCACTGCTTTTGCTGCATCCCACCAATTTTGATGTTGTGTTTTAATTTTCATTTAGTTCAAAATATTTTAAAATTTCTTTTGGAACTTCTTCTTTGACTCATTGGTTATTTAGAATGTTTTATTTGATTTCTAAATATTTGGGGATTTTCCAGCTATCTCTTTATAACTTATTTCTATTTTAATTCCATTGTGGTTTGAGAACATACTTTACATGATTTCTATTCCTTTATGTTTAAGGTATGTTGTAAGGCCTAGAATGTGGTATATTCTAGTGAACTTTGCATATATTTTTTAGAAAAATGTATATTCTTGCTGTTGAATGAAGTATTCTATACCTGACAATTAGACCAAGTTGATTGAGAGTACTGTTTAGGGTATCTATATCCTTACTGATTCTCGGCAGGCTTGATCTATCCAATAGTAAAAGATGTGTTGAAATCTTCAGTTATGAATAGATTTGTCTATTTCTCCATTCTGTTCTATCAGTTTTTGCCTCCTATATTTTCACACTATTTTGTTAGGTGTATACACATTTAGGATTGTTATGTTGTCTTGAAGAAGTGATTCTTTATCATGATAGAATGCTCCTATTTATCTCTGAGTTTTTCCCTTGTTCTCAAATCATTTTTATCTGAAATTAACATTGCTACTCCAGCTGTCTTTTGATTAGTGTTAGTACAGTGTATATTTTTTATTCCTTTACTCTTAAAATATTAGAATCTTTATATTTAAAGTGGGTTTTACAGACAACATCTAGTTGAGTCACATTTATTTTAAAATCCCCTCCTCTCCTTCCCTCCCTTCACCCTCCTCCTCTTCATCTGTCCTCTCCTTCTCCTCCTCTTCCTCCTTCTCCTTCCTTTTCTTTCTCCTCCTCCTTCTTTTCATCCTCCTATTTTTTCCTTTTCTCCTAAAAACTAGAGCCCTGAATCTTCTTATCTGGGATTTAACTAGCAAGATGTAAAGTAGACTAGGAAGAGACACCTATGTGGCAAGACTATGCAGTTACCACACAGGGACAGGTAGAGTAAAAGCAGAGGAAAGACATTAGCGACATGTTTGCAGCTTGTGCCTGTATTGGAGGGCCGGGGTGTCATTGTCTCAAGCAGTGGTGGATTGGAACAGGTTTGGCAAATAAACTGTCTCTAAAGCATAAACAGAATTTTGAATCTTGTCAACACATCTTGTTTTATGCTCTTTGGATTATCTCTTACTGGCCTGATGTTCTTCCTTCTTGTAGTTCCAGCTTTCTTCTAAAGGGAAAAAAAACAGATTTGAGCCAAAGTGCTGGAGGTGAGGAGAGGGCATTCTCCTTCTGGGGCCCAGCTGGGTCGTGTTGGCATTATAATAAAAATGATACGACTCCAAGGAGCAGGTGAATCTTAGAGCGGCAGAGTCAGAGCTACTTACTCACCTAAAAATCCTTCTGTTTCTGCTAATTTTGGGGGCTAGGTTTAGTTTTACAATGAGTAACTCCTTACAGGAAGCAGGGAACACTACCTCAACTCCATGTCTAAATTCTAGACGCCAAATAGCACTTTTAGCCTGACAAAATGACAGATGTGGAAAAAATGTGAGAGCTTCCAATAGGGATGGGACTTGAAAACAAGCATCTTTAGAGAACAACGGACTTGTCTTCGTCTATAATATGTTTACTCAATTCTTAATATGCTCCAATGAAGTCATTTCATAGACTGCTCCTTCTTCACACAAGGGTTCTCAGCCTTAGCAGTACATTAGCATCACCTGAGAAACTTTTTAAAAATACCAGTGCCTAAGCTGATTTAATTGGGGCATTGGTATTTTTTATTGAAATATATTTGACATATAACACTGTAAATTTAAGGTGTACAACATGTTAATTTGATACATTTGTATGCTGTAATATGATTGCTATTATGGTGATAAATGTTTAAGGGTACAAATGTGCAATAAGTAGTAAATAAGCCCTCGATCTGGTGTGCAGTATAGTGAATGTGAACTACAATAATGTATTATAATCATCGAACTTGCTAAGAGAACAGAATTTAGTGATTCCAACTATTGAAAGGATCATTAAGAAACATGTTAGGGGTGCTAATTATCACCATAATTACATGAGTACTTTTTAAAGCTCCCTGGTGAATAAGCATACACGTAAGGGTGAAAACTACTGTCTTAGACACTTAGAAATGTGTTCCTATGTTTTAGTTGGAATTTTAGCCCATCGTCTCTTGGTTTGCCCTTTGTGACCATGAAGGACAGCCTGGTCACTGGCATCCTAGAGCAGTTCTCTAAACGTTTGAAAGTAAATCGACCCCTCAGGCTCTTTTCTGAGCTAAATCAACCTAGTGCCTTTTACCTTGCCTCTTAGAGGCATTTCTATCCTTTTGATTGTTTCTGTAATTCTCATGAGGAATTCTTACAACTTTAAATCTCTCAAAAGGTGGAAGATAAAAGTTTGTGGAATAGAAGAGTCTTTAATTATAATGGCAAAATTTATTACAAATTTTTACCCATTATTCTCTTTCAAAATATTCTTAAAGTGTATTAACATTTCTCATTATTGAAGCAGTTATTGCATATTGAACACCTATTATTGGAGTTCAGCTTGCATTCTGATATAACTCCATGTTTCTCAAAACTTATGTTGGAAGCTTTCTGACACCTTCTGTTAAGAAGAGGCTACTTATACATTTCATTAAACTTACTAGGATAAGGGAGGGCACTGTTGAGCAGTATGTCTGAAGGAAAGATTCTGTGGAAAGACCATTTCTATCTTATTATGGTAATATTTAGGTATATTTGATTCCTGCTTTAAATTCTGCCTGAAGCTTGTCAAATGGAAGTAAAAGCAAGGAGGAAAAAAGTACCTTAAATTTAAACTATCCAGCGAAGAGTAAAATTTCCCCCAAAGCAATAGACGGTTTAATTTCTACCAATGTTATCTGGGAAGAAAAATATATCAGAAGAAACTTAGAAACCAGAATAAGCACTCAGCCTTCAGAGACTTCAAAAATCCTGGTTCTGGGACATCAGAATAGAAATCTGCCTCTCAAAATAGCCTTGATTGAATTTTTTTGCCTTTATTTACAAATTAAATTAAATTTGCCAGAAGATTGGCAAAAACACAAAGCTCATTTGGAATTCAAAAATATGCTCCAAAGTCAGCATAGCACTATGTCAGCCAGGCAAACTCTGCAATATGAAGGGGTAAAGAAACTTATCCTAAAATGAAAAATGGATGATATTTTAAGATGTAAAATAAATGACAGTTAAAACAACATATTTGTGTTAGACTTTAGATAAGAGAGCAAATAAGTATCAACACATGTGAGCGTGCACTCGCACACATGCAGAAATAAATTTTGTTTATTTTTCAGATCAGCCCTAAAATAAAACTTAGATGCTGGCTAGCGTGTGAGGCAATGGGGATCAAGGAATGACGGTAATGTTCTCACAGTTAAATCTTCAAATAACTAGTCATAAAGAAATATCATTGACCATAAAATAAGGACAAATGTTAAAATAAATCTGTATTTCTAATGTCTAGGAAATTTTGTCTAAGTTGCACTATGAGAAGTAGATGAACTGGAAGGGGATTCTATTTAATATGGGGTCTGGGTTGCATCGGGGAATGGAGAAAGTATGTAAACTGAGTTTTATGACATATAATTAAGTTGTACAAGTTACTAAGCTCAATACTGACTAAATAGATAGTATTTTGAAGCTCATCTAAGATTGATTATCATGTTAGTAACTAACCTGCCATTTAAATTCAAAAAAAGAATTATGGACCTTAATACCGATGATTAGAGTCAAAAAGTATCATCTGATTCCCTTTGTGCAACAGCATAACTCTTGCTAATGACAAATCCTCCTGTTCTGGACACGATGGGGTGTAAAGTTTCAGCAGACACTCTGGGGGAGTCTTCCTTTGTCCTTTTCTCTGAGAACAGTCTCCCATCCATAATGGTGGGTCCACAGGAAGTGCAGTTCTCTCACATTGGTCTGCTTCTCTGTCAATATCTAGTTGGACAGGGGTGAACATCTGTCTCACGCTTGGTTAGTCATGGCGTCCTTCAGGAATGTGAACTGAGAGACACAGAGCCCGGGACTTGGGTGCTGAGTCACGTGAATGGCAGAGCTCTAGTGAAAGACCCACAAACTCTTGATTCATGAGCTGTAGAGCTTGTTTCATCCTTTCCCAAGTGTTGCTTCTTCGTTATTTTTAAGATTTTATAAAATATCCAATATCCTTGGAGTAAATTCACTTTTAATGGTGAAGCCTCCTCATGTTAATTCTATTATTTGAAAAAAAAATTCTTCCTAAGTAAGTAATCATGACAGTAGAGTTTAGGAAAAGGCCTTAAGGAGTCAGCTAGGTCGACTCCTTCACTGTGGATGAAGAAACTGACGGAGTTTGAGTCAGTTGTCCAACATACGAAAGTGGAGTTATGGAATAAAAACTTAGTTTTTCCTTTTGCTGAATTTTCCACTCTAACTCCTGAGGGTTACCTAGGTTACAATAAAGCCTCATGAAATACAAGCCTCTTGGTTTTGTAACCTACCTGCACACTATGTTTCCTTCTCCTCATGCTAAATTTTTAACTTTCCATATTGCTGATTTTTTTATTGCTTTCACTTTATGAGTGAAACCAAAGGACCAAAGATTTTCACGAATGCTTGATCTGGCCAAAAAGCTTCTAAATTAAGCCCTATAGATAGTTATTTATAAACAAAATTTGCTTGGATATCGAGAATCAAAAATAATACATAAATTCATTGATTAATCCAACAAGTATCTATTGAATCCTTAGTGTGTGCCAGGTACTGTTGTAGTTGCTGTGGGATATAGCAGCACACGTAGGAAGGTCTGCGCCCTCTAGGAGCTTCTATTCTAGTAGGGAAAGACAATTAAGATAGTGCAATATGCAGTGTATTACATTGGAGTTAGTCCTAGGAAGAAAAATACAGCAGAGAAAAGAGACAAGTGTATGTGTTGTGGCGTTGTACTTGTAGAGAGGGTGACCTCACTGAGAGGGTGACATTTCAATAAAATCCTGAAAGAAGTAAAGTGGTGGGCTGTGAAAACACTGGAGACAAGCACTCCAGAAAGAGAGAACAGCACATGCAAGGGCCCTGAGGCAAGAGTATATCTGGTTTGTTCCAGAGGTAGTGAAGGGGCCAGTGTGGCTGATGCAGAGTGAACAAAGGATAAAGTCATGGAGGGGATGAGCTTTGGAAGGTAATGGAGTCTAGGAGACACAGGTCATGTAGGGTCTTATATTCTGTTGACTTTGTCTTTTACTCTGATGGAAAACCATTATGGGAATTTGAGCAGAGGAGGGATGTGGTAGAATGTATGTTTTCACTGCATCCCTGTGGCTGCTGAGGGGACACTAGGGTAGAAGGAGGGAAACAAACTAGGAAGCTTGTACAATAACTCAGGAGAGAGATAATGATGGGAAGGGAGGGGTGAGAAGTAGGAACATTCTGGATATATTTTAAAGACGGAACTGGCAGGAATTATTGATGAATTAGCTGTGGAGCATGTGAGATAAATAGGAATTAAAGAGACCCCAGTGTTTTCCAACTGAACAACTCAACAATGGAATTGCCCTAAGATTAAACACCCTGATTAAAACAGATCTCACAGGCAATGTGAAAATAAGACTGTGATATTGGGTGCCAGGAATGAAGGATATTGCAAGCGGAAGTCTCCTTAATGTCTGTCACATGTTCAGATATCTCTGAATGTGCACTGTAAGCCGATGTCTGAATATGGGCATGTTTTTAGCCCCAACTTCTGAGAGACATTATAGCCATTTGGAATAGTCATCAAGACATCCTTACCACCTTTCTAGGCAAGGTGAATCATGTCCTTTATTGTTTCTGAATTTTACAGTATAGTCAAGTGACTCAGACACAGTGACACTTGCCCATTTTTCCTGCTTTTCCTATCCAAAGGATTGATTTATGAGTGAAACTGATGTTCAACTGTTAAACTTGTTACAGCAGGGCCTGAATTTGGGTTGTTAAATGAAGTCCCAAACACAATCTTCATAAAAAATGCTTCTTGAAAGATTAATCACTGCATTTAAGATTAAAGTTTATTCTTTACTGTTATTTTGCCAAATATAGCAGAAAAGCATTTGACTAACAGTTAACAGAAAGCATAAGGAATCAGAGAAATTGATTTAAATTCAACATGTTCTCATTTTTGTGCCAACTTAAGTACATCTGTGAAAGTGAAAATTTTCTTCCCAAATTAAACCAATTTCAAATGAGAGATTTATCTTGTTTTACTGTACTCTGGTAATAGACCATCTGCTCAATGACCTTGGCTTTCTGTAAGCACAAGAGAGAACAGTACCACCCACTAAGAGAGAAGGCAGGAAGAATCATATCTCTCCTGTTTAAAGACATTGCCCACTTCCAATGAAAGTAAGCCATCTTCCTTCCTGTTTCCTATAATCCGTAACATCATTTGGTCAATCTTTGCAGAACAAAGCCTTCTTCGTGGTTACACATTCATTTCGTGTTGGAACATGAGTAAGATCCAACATTTTCAATTTTTTAATAGAAAAATCAATTTGTGCCTTTCCCTGAAAAAATAATAAAGCCTTTTTTCTTGTATTTTTTGGAAAGAGGAACACTTTCCCATCTGACTTCTTTTAACTAGATTCAAAAATCACAAAACCCATCATTTATTTATTCAATCACCCCTCCCTCCCTCTCTCCTTTTCTCCCTCCCTTCCTTCCATAAGCAGTTATTGAACATCTAGTTCACTAAGTATCTAGTTCAATAAGTATCTGGCAAATGCCAGATGCCAGATACTGACAATAAAAAATGAATAAATCAAGGTCCACCTTTAAGCAATTTACAGTAAAAAATCATAAATAACTAAATACAAAATAAGTGCCAACATCATCTCTCAGCAGGACTAATCTCTCTCTGAATTCATCTCGTTGCTTCCACTCCTGCCCCCTACTGTCTATCCTTACATAGCAGCCAGATTAATCTTGCAAATAAAGATTAGATCATGTAATTCTCATGTCCAAAACCTTTCTATGGCCTCTCATCACACTTACAATAAATTCCAAAGTCCTTACCATAGTAAAGTCATAACTTAGAAGACCCTACATAATTTGGCCCAACTGTCTCTCTGACTGCTCTCCACATCATCACAGTGTTCAGGACACAATGACCTACTTGCTCTTCTTAGAGCTCCCAAACATTTCCTGCCTCAGGGCCTTTGCAAGTATTTCTCCCCAAAATGATTTTCCACCAGGTCTTTTGTGATCCACTCCTTCCAAGTCTCTCCTGAAATGCCATCCATTCAGAGTCCTCCCCTGACTGCCCTGTTTCTCTCTATCATCATGAGGGGTCCAGGGGAGGACTCAGAAACATAGCATCACTTTACTTTTGATAGCATTTATCACCGCTCGGCAACATATTTAGTTCTCTATGGTACAGTCCACTTCCAAGATTTTAAGTTGCATGCAGGAGGGGATTTTTCTTTCTGTTTTGTGGACATTTACATTCCCAGCCTCTAGAAATGGGCCTGGCACAGAGGTAGTACTCAACTAACACTAGTTAAACGATTTCACAAATTTTGAAAGCACAGAAGGGCAAGTGGAGTGACTGGCAAGCTTGGGAATGCAAGGGATAATTCACTGAAGTAACATGTGGATCAGGTGTAAAAGATGATCAGGGATTTGATTGATAGGGAAGGAAAGAAAGGAAATTTCATGAAAGATATATGTATATGAGGTAGGTACTCAATAATGTGATGAATTAAATTATCCCAGAGTATGGTGTGCTTGGGGGATATTAAGTTCAGTGTACCTCGAGATACAGATATAGGAGCCATTACTGTTAGAGAAGTGAAGGAGAGCAGTGGAGTTTCTTTGAGGTTAGGCAGAAGAGAAAACCAAGCGAGATTCTAAGGTTCGATAATGTCTTGCTTTAAAACAATCTATGCTTTCTCCTGAATTTCTTACTGGTGACAAGTATCCCCATGGAGAATTTGCATTCAATTTTAAGGAGTTGATGATAATCAAGTGGTTTTAAGGAAGGAGCCTCTTTGTCATTCTATTATTAAAATTATTCGTGAGTGGAGAGAGGGGGCGGAGCAAAATGGCGGGGTGAGCTGACCCGGGATTCTCTCCCCTCCAAAATACAGCAAAAGATTGGAAGAACTGAATTTCAGAGAACAAAAATAATGCCAGCTCGTTAGAGACCTACAATACCAAGAAGGCGGAGATCATAACCTTGCTCACACCCTCGGAGGCGCTGGAACGGTAGGAGAGAACATCACTCCCTCCCCTAGAGTCTGCGATCGCTGCGGCAGGGGTCGGGAAGGAGTGGGGGAGGGGCCGCGCGACCAGGGGATCATCCAGGACTCCTGCCGCTGATTCAGTGGAGACCCGCTGACGGGGGGAAGGCTTCTGTCCGCAGGGACCCCATAAATCAAGGGCCTTGGGAGACCAGAGAACAGAACTGATCTGAACCCAGACCTGTGCGTGTAACAGCCCCTCCCCCCCCCAGCGAAGCCAGTGGGCACAGCCATCTTGCCCCAAGGCGGAGAGCTCATAACACGCCACTCTCGACCCCCATGTAGTGGCGACAGGCTGTAACTGCAGCTGAATTCTACCACCATGAGAAAAAACTGCTCCTCCACCATCCAGCAATTTATAAAAGCTCCAGACCAGAAGGAAAACAATAAAAACACAGAATTAAGTCCTGAGGACTTGGAATTAGGTAAACTAAGTGATAATGAATTCAGAGCAGCTATAATAAAAAAACTCAATGAGGTAGAGAGAAAGATAGAGAAACAAGCCGAGTTCTGGAGTTACTTCACAAAAGAGATTGAAATCATAAAGAAGAATTAAACAGAATTACTTGAGATGAAAAACACAATGGACCAGATAAAACAGAACACGGAATCCCTGAATGACCGTGTAGACAACATAGAGGAGAAAATTAGCATAATCGAGGACAGACAGGCTGAATGGCGCAAGACAGAGGAAGAAAGAGAACTAAGAATTAAAAAAAATGAGGAAAATCTCTGAGAGATAATGGATTCAATGAGGACTAAGAACATAAGGATCATAGGAATTCCCGAGAATATGGAAAAGGAAAATGGAGCAGAAAGTGTGCTTAACGAAATTATTGAAGAGAACTTCCCAAATCTAGGGATCAATGGAGAAATGTGTGTAGAGGAGGGTTTTAGATCTCCTAGATTTGTCAATGTAAAAAGACCTACTGCAAGGCACATAGTAGTAAAGTTGGCAAATAGGAATGATAAGGAGAGAATACTCAGGGAAGTAAGGAAAAAAAAGAGAATAACCTATAAAGGAGCCCCTATCAGACTGTCAGTGGATTTCTCTACAGAAACCCTACAAGCTAGGAGAGAATGGAGTGATATATTCAAAGCTTTAAAGGATAAAAACCTTCAGCCAAGAATACTCTATCCAAGAATTTCCTTCAGATATGAGGGAGAAATTAAATCTTTTCCAGACAAACAAAAGTTAAGGGAATTTGTAACTAAAAGCCTTCCATTACAGGAAATCCTCAAGAAGGCTCTCATACTTGAAAAAAGAAAAAAGGGAGAAAGGGGACACAATCCACAGACTAGGGAGACCGATGGATAGAACCAGAACAGGATAGCAAACATTCAATTATAGCATTAGGGCAAAGGTAAGGAAACTACCAAAACAAGGCCGATCTTAGCACTCTAACTACAAATGAATAAGACGAGTTGGAATAAAAAATGAAAATAATTATTTAGGAGGGGAAGAGCAAAGGGTCTAAATCAGTATAGGTCAAGTAGGTAAGAGACCACCAGAGAATAGACTATATTATACACGAGATTCTAAATGCAAACTTCAAGGTAGACACTAAAATAAAGTACAGAACAGAGTCACAAATCATAAATAAGGAAAAATCTAAGAAACCCAGCATAAGAAATTGCAGTATGAAATGGGTAGTCTAAAGCACACAGGAAAAGAAACACAGGAAAACAAGATAATGAGCGACAGATTGACAGCATTAAGTCCACATGCATCAATAATCACTCTCAATGTGAACTGATTGAACCCTCCAATAAAAAGACACAGAGCGGCAAAATGGATTAAAGAACACGATCCAACAATTTGTTGCCTCCAGGAAACACACCTCAGCCCCAAGGACAAACACAGACTCAGGGTGAAGGGGTGGAGGACAATACTTCAAGCAAATAGCAAGGAAAAAAAGGCAGGTGTTGCAATTCTCTTATCAGACCAAGTGGATTTCAAAATAAGACAGGTAAAGAGAGACACAGAGGGACAATATATAATGATCAAAGGGACACTTCATCAAGAAGAAAAAACGCTTATAAATATCTATGCACCCAACACAGGAGCACCAAGATTCATAAAGCAACTATTAACAGACCTAAAGGAAGATGTTAAAAACAACACAATAAGAGTAGGGGACCTCAACACCCCACTCACATCAATGGACAGATCATCCAGACAGAAAATCAACAAGGAAATAGTGGAGCTGAATGAAAAACTAAAACAATTGGACTTAATAGACATATATAGATCACTCCACCCTGAAAGAGCTGAATATACATTCTTCTCAAGTGCACATGGAACATTCTCTAGGATAGAGCATATGTTGGGAAACAAGGCAAGCCTCTACAAATTTAAAAAAATTGAAATAATAACAAGCATCTTCTCAGATAATAGTGCTATAACACTAGAAATTAATTACAAGAAAAAAGCTGAGAAAGGCACAAAGATGTGGAGACTAAACAACACACTACTGAACAAGCAATGGATCATTGAAGAAATTAAAGAAGAAATAAAAAAATACCTGGAAACAAATGAAAATAATAGCATGCCATACCAACTCATATGGGATACAGCAAAAGCTGTATTAAGAGGAAAATTCATCGCAATACAGGCACATCTTAACAAACAAGAAAAATCCCAAATAAGCAACCTTAAAGCACACCTAACTGAACTAGAGAAAAAAGAACAAATGAAGCCCAAAGTCAGCAGAAGGAGAGAAATAATAAAAATCAGAGCAGAAATAAATACTATTGAAACGAAAAAGGCAGTAGAAAGGATCAATGAGACAAAGAACTAGTTTTTTGAGAAGATAAATAAAATTGACAAACCACTAGCCAGACTTACAAAGAAAAAAGGGAGAAAGCTCAAATAAACAAAAGGAGAAAGGAGCGAGGAGAAATAGCAACAGACTCTGCAGATATACAACAGATTATAAGAGAATACTACAAAAGACTATATGCCAACAGAATGGATAACCTAGAGGAAATGGATAAATTCTTGGACTCCTACAATCTCCCAAAGCTCACTCAAGAAGAGGCTGACAATTTGAACAGAACAATCACAAGGAAAGAGATTGAAACAGCAATCAAAAACATCCCAAAGAATAAAACCCCAGGACCAGATGGCTTTCCTGGGGAATTCTACCAAACTTCCGGAGAGGATTTAATACCTATCCTTTTCAAGCTATTCCAAAAAATTAGGGAAGATGGAACACTTCCTAAGACATTCTATGAGGCCAACATCACACTGATACCACAACCTGACAAGGACACCACGAAAAAAGAGAACTACAGGCCAATATCACTGATGAACATAGGTGCAAAAATTCTAAACAAAATTTTGGCCACCAGAATTCAACAATTCATCAAAAGAATCATACATCAGGATCAGGTGGGATTCATACCAGGGTCACAGGGGTGGTTCAACATCTGCAAATCAATCAACGTGATACACCACATCAACAAACTGAGGAATAAAAACCACATGATCATCTCAATAGATGCAGAGAAGGCATTTGACAAGATCCAACAGCCATTTATGATAAAAACTCTGAACAAAATGGGCATAGAAGGAAACTACCTCAACATAATAAAGGCCATATACGACAAACCCATAGCCAACATCATACTCAATGGGCAAAAACTGAACCCCATCCCCCTGAAAACAGGAACGAGACAAGGATGCCCTGTATCACCACTCTTATTTAACATAGTACTGGAGGTCCTGGCCAGAGCAATCAGGCAAGAAAAAGGAATAAAAGGAATCCAAATAGGAAGGGAAGAAGTGAAACTCTCGCTGTTTGCAGACGACATGATCTTATATATAGAAAACCCCAAAGAATCCATTGGAAAACTGTTAGAAGTAATCAACAACTACAGCAAAGTTGCAGGGTATAAAATCAATTTGCATAAATCAGCAGCATTTCGATACTCCAGTAATGAACCAACAGAAAAAGAACTCGAGAATACAATACCATTCGCAATCGTAACAAAAAGAATAAAATACCTTGGGGTAAATTTAACTAAGGAAGTGAAGGACCTATATAATGAAAATTACAAGGCCTTTCTGAGAGAATTGGATGACGACATAAGGAGATGGAAAGACATTCCATGTACATGGATTGGAAGAATAAACATAGTTAAAATGTCTATTCTACCTAAAGCAATCTACAGATTCAACGCCATCCCAATCAGAATCCCAATGACATTCTTTATACAATTAGAACAAAGAATCCTAAAATTCATATGGGGCAACAAAAGACCCCGAATTTCTAAAGCAATCCTGAGAAAAAAGAACAAAATGGGAGGCATCACAATCCCTGACTTCAAAACATACTACAAAGCTACAGTAATCAAAACAGCATGGTACTGGTACAAAAACAGGTGCACAGATCAATGGAACAGAATTGAAAGCCCAGAAATAAAACCACACATCTATGGACAGCTTATCTTTGACAAAGGAGCTGAGGGCATACAATGGAGAAAAGAAAGTCTTTTCAACAAATGGTGCTGGGAAAACTGGAAAGCCACATGTAAAAGAATGAAAATTGACCATTCTTTTTCACCATTCACCAAAATAAACTCAAAATGGATTAAAGACCTAAAGCTGAGACCTGAAACCATAAGGCTTCTGGAAGAAAACGTAGGCAGTACACTCTTTGACATCAGTATTAAAAGGATCTTTTCGGACACCATGCCTTCTCAGAGAAGGGAAACAATAGAAAGAATAAACAAATAGGACTTCATCAGATTAAAGAGCTTCTTCAAGGCAAATGAAAAGAGGATTGAAACAAAAAAACAACCCACTAACTGGGAAAAAATATTTGCAAGTCATATATCTGACAAAGGCTTAATATCCATAATATGTAAAGAACTCTCGCAACTCAACAACAAAACATCAAACAACCCAATCAAAAAATGGGCTGGAGACATGAACAGACATTTCTCCAAAGAAAATATACTGATGGCCAATAGGCACATGAAAAGATGCTCATCATCACTGATCATCAAGGAAATGCAAATCAAAACTACACTAAGATATCACCTTACACCCGTTAGAATGACAAAAATATCTAAATCTAATAGCAACAAATGTTGGAGAGGTTGTGGAGAAAAAGGAACCCTCATACACTGCCGGTGGGAATGCAAACTGGTGCAGCCACTATGGAAAACAGTATGGAGATTCCTCAAAAAATTAAAAATAGAACTACCATACGATCCAGCCATCCCACTACTGGGTATTTATCCAAAGAGCTTGAAGTCAGCAATCCCAAAAGTCCTATGCACCCCAATGTTTATTGCAGCACTGTTTACAATAGCCAAGACATGGAAGCAACCTAAGTGTCCAGCAACAGACGAATGGATAAAGAAGATGTGGTACATATACAATGGAATACTACTCAGCTGCAAAACAGAACAAAATCATTCCATTTGCAATAACATGGATGGACCTTGAGAGAATTATGTTAAGTGAAATAAGCCAGCGAGAGAAGGATAATCTGTGTATGACTCCACTCATATGAGGAATTCAAAATTATGGACCAAGAACAGTTTAGTGGATACCAGGGGAAAGGTGGGGTGGGGGTGGGCACAAAGGGTGAAGTGGTGCACCTACAACATGACTGATAAACATTAATGTACAATTGAAATTTCACAAGACTGTAACCTATCAATAACTCAATTAAAAAAAAATATTCGTGAGTGGACAGGTGGACTCTACTCCTGCAGGCTTGAGATGTTTATGTCCTCTTCATCCTTTCTTCTCTCCCAGCTCCAAGTACAGTGCCTGACATGTGGTTTGGAGCTGAGTAAATGATGACCAGAATAGGAGTTTTGAATTTTTTATTACAAATACATATATTTTAAATGAATCAGGAACAGTATTTACAGTATCTACAAGATTTTTGTGACAGGAACAGCCATCTTTCATGTATCCATCTGAATTTTCAATTGCTGTTCGTGTTTAAAATGGGGCTGGATCGGGCTGGTCAGAATGCCCATTTGTCATGTTTGCAGTGGATACATGTCACTGCCATCCTTCAGTGACCAGGAAAGGTGCCACCTCCTCTGAAGGACAGAGACATTTGGTTCTCTATCCTCGAAGCTCTAAGATTCATCAGCACTATGATTTTGGTGCAAGTCACCTTGCCTTCTTCCAACAACTTAGATTTACAAGTTTGTGTTACAGGTATAGGAGTAATTAAAAGGTTCATTCTGCTACCACCCATATTTGGAGTTCCCCAAGGATGGGAATGGCTACTCATGCCTAACTGTATCTCAAGCATTTAACACATTTATTCAACTAACACATATTTCTGAGGCCTATATAAGTCAGGCACTGTTTAGCGTGTGCTTTGCAGGGGACATAAGTCAATCAACAAAAAGACAACAGTCCTTACCTCCCGTGTCTTATATTCTAGTAGGAGTAAACAGAAAATAAATAAGTGGCATATGTGGTATGTAAGAAGTTAAAGAATGTTAAGAACAATAAAGCAAGGAAGAAAGTTGGTGATGTTTGTCAGGGGGAAGCTTTTATAATAGGGTGGTCTGAGCAGGCCTCAGAGAGAAGACAGCATTTGTGAAATGAGCTCAAGAATGTGAGGTTGTATGTTTGTCTCTAGCCATTTTCAGTTGCCTGGGTACAAATGGATATTTAGGAAGAGAATTCTCCAGATTTAGAAAACAACAAATAGAGAAGACCTGAGGTGAAGGTATGCCTAGAATGTTCTAGAACAATAAAGAGGCCAGAGTGGCTGCAGCAGAGGAAGTGAGGATGAAAGTAAAGGGAGATAGGGTCAGACAGACAATGAGCATTCAGAAAGTAGAACACCTTGTAGGTGATGTAAAGATTTTGTCTTTCATTGGAGTTTTATTATATATATTATATATATATATATATATATATATATATTGTTTATTATATATGCCACTGGAGGATTCTAAGCAGAGGAGGGACATGACTTGACTTACAGGATTGCTCTGGCTTCTGTGTTGAGAACAAAGTGTGAGTGGATAGTATCTGACTTAGGACATGGAGTGGTCATGGAAAGTTGATCAAGCCAGCAGATCTTCACCAAAGATTGGAAAAAGGACTGCTCTTGAGAGTGGGCTTTGTTATCAGCTCCTGAGTTCCAGAGATCTCTTAGGTTTGGTTCTCTGTACACTGAGTTGCCTGCTCCATTCAAATCACCAGAGCCTTTACCTTATCCTGAGCTCTCTGTCCTGAGAGCTGAATTTTGGCAAGTTTCACTTCACGCAGATAAGACATTTTTTGCTTTATAATTTTTTTCCTTTGAGTGGGGGCAAGGCACATTAGATTAGCAAATCAAAGTGTACTAATTATACAATATCTCTTCTAACACAAACAGATGGCTGCGTGATGAGAAAATAATGATTTTGGAAAAGTATCAAATTGTGGATGAAGAAATGTCTGGAGATAACCTAATGCCAAGGTTGGAACTTATTTAAAATGGTGCAACTGTCAAATCTTACTGGTGCTCTGATGCCCTCTTTTTCATTCTTGTCCTTCTCTAATGGGCTCCTGGCTGCTCAGGGCTTGCATTCCAGGTTATTTCCATCTTCCTTACTCTTATGTAAATCTACATGCTGCAGTGCATTCTTCTCTACATCTCCTGTTCTCTAGGTGCCTAAGTGTTGAGATGGTTTTCTTATGATATGCCCAAGGGAAGATGACTATGTTACCACTCTCAAATGTCATTTCTTAATCTAGTTAGAATGTAAATGTAAATTTGAGGAATTTGGGCGCAGGCAGTTTTGATTTAGAAAACTTTTTGATACCTTTCAAACCACCTGGAATGGAGATGCCTACTCAGACCAAATGCATGACCATTAATATCCCTGGGAATGTTGTGCAAGCTCGGATGTTGTTTTAAAATGTAAGATTTATTATTATTCAGGTATGACGAGGCCAACAGATCAGAGGATGATTGCCCTTGAGAAGACAGATTGTTAAACTCATAGATCTCAAGAGGAAGAGGGGGCATGCCATACCATGGGGGCCACATTGGGAAGCAGCAGGGTTTGATAGAAGGCAGAGAGAATGAGGGGAAAACACAGGCAATAGCCTTTATTATGGTTTCCATAGGAAAGAATGGACAAGACAGAGTAAAAAAGTAAAGGTGGGTTTAGGATTGGCTAGTTTGAATAATTTCAGCAGGCTCTGGAGTATAATGGCTGTCCCTAGTTATCTGGTGGCTGACCCTGGTGTGATTAAGGCAAGTGGACAGTGACCAGAGTGTGGGAGCCCTGTAAAGGATGTAAGGGGTATGGGTTCCAGAATGAGTGATTTGCATATGAAAAGTGTGCTCCTGGGCCAGTAGTTCACTACCTCTAGGGATTGACCAGTCATGAGAAGGACAGTCTCTCCAGGGTCAGCAAGGCCCCAGATGTCAAAGAAGCAGAGATACATGGTTCATACAGGTCTTGAGGCTTAGGTCCTGTCTCTAGTCTAGAAGAGTTCATGTCTCTTGAGCATAGTGACACATATCCAGTAACACCCAACACAAGAAACATAAAACGGATCTTCCTTGAATGTGAACTACCATAAGCAAAGCAGATGTACTGAAGAGGTTTTAAATTTCTTTCACTACAAGAGAGATTTTAAGAGGTTTCAGATTATAATACCCTGGAACCTGCCAGGCTGCAAACCTCTCTAGCTGGAATAAAATTCTTAAAAGGCTCTTTGACCTAATCATGATGGTAGACATGTCGTGTCATCCACAAGACAGATCCAAGAAATTTCTGACTCATATTTGCCCCTAAAAGTTGTCTTCTAAAAACTCTAAATATAGAAAAAAATTTATTGCAGATCTTACTTTAATTACACCACCTTACTCCTTAAAAATGTACCAGAAGACTGCACTGCAGCTACCTTTTAAGTCCTCCTTCTTGCTGTATGCTGCAATGTTTGTTATTTCTTTGTTTCTCTGAACAATATCCAGGACGCTTCAAGAGAAAATCCATTAACACCTCTAAATTTCCATTTGTATAGCAGTTTTCTCAATTCCTCAACATGGTATGGAAGAAGATATTATGATAGCTCCCATGCACCCCTCAGAGAAACACTGATGGAAGATGAAAGAGATCTGTGGAGATTTGTGTTCACTTTCAAAAATCACCTGTGGAACCTGTCAAATTGCTCCTATCTATCCCAGACATGATGCTCATTAAGAAACCCCATTGGCTCACGATTTATTGATTGGAGACCAGGTATCCTGGAAGACTCATAAATCACTCTTTGAATGGGTTTTTAAACTCCTTTCCTACATCTTACCAATGGATTATGCTTCAGACACATTTGTACCTGACTTAATCTATATGAAAATTTATCCATTCTACTTCTATCTCATTACTTAGACTGTTATATAAAAAGATTACGCAGCTGGAACCTGTTTAAACAACAGAGGTTTTCTTAACAAGATATTATCAGTCATATTAAATACTAAAAAATTATTTTCAAATAAATGTTATTTCAAACCTAAGTTTTAATATTTGAGTGATTTGCTGAAATGCTTTCTAAATTTGGCGAAATGCTTTTTTTTTAAAATGTAAGGTTTAGAACATTCACATGGATTGAGCTGCAGATATATTTTTGCAAAATAGGTTTTCTTTTAATTTGGAGGAGAAAAAATTGAAAGAATCAGAATTTTCTGTTTCCTTCTCTACATCCCCAGATATGAAGGATATTTAATAGTTTCTGCAAATACTTGAATCTGAAAAAGTGTCAGCATTCTGTGCCAGCATGACGTACGAGAAATAAACAAACCAACCCCTGGTTCCCAAACAATTAAGAAGATTGAAACTAAAATGATTTCAGGCAGGCAGTAAGCTGGATATAAGTAGAACAAATGAAACAAGATAAAGAACAGATGGGCAGATAACATGATGTAAACAACAAACAACAGTGTAATTTTTAAATCTATCAAGTTAAAAAAAAAGCTAGACATAGACTTAATTAGGTAGAAGAACTAAAACCTGGAGGTTTGGTAAGGGCATGAAAGCATCTTCTAGGGTCATTCACCCATTTATCCAACTTCAAACCCTCATTCAAAAAATGAGGCCGTCATCGATGCCCTATGTGATGCATTTACATTGAAGAAACAACGGCAAACAAGCCAATGTTTCCTTCATCATGGAATGTAAAGACTATTTTGAAAGGACAAATCCCAAAGGAGTTATAACAAAAAGAGGGCAAGAGTGAACATTAAATACCAATTATTTTGGGAGAGTATAACTGTTCTGGAGGATCAAGGAATGAAGGCATATGTCCTGGGGCAGTGATGTTAAGCAGAGATATAAAGAATGCATGGGCATTAGAGAGTGAGTGGATGTAGCAAGATACAGCTGGTGGTGGTAGTAGTGGATGTAGTGGACAGGTGGAGAAGTCGCTTCAGATAGAGGACATAACAGCAGGAACATAACCTGTAAGGTGGGAAAAGGGATGAATGTCTTAAGAACTGAGTGCCAGTCAGCACTTCTAGAGGAGAGTGAAGATAAGATGAGCAAAAGGCTAGACCATGCAAAACCTTACAGATCTCAATCACGAGTTTCAACTTTATGCTAAGAGAAATGAGAAGCCATTGATGGGGTTTAATGAAGAGGTTTTAAATATGTATTTAAAAGTAAACAAATAAACGAAAGAACCATGCTGGCTGTAGAGTGGAGGCTGGGAAATAAAGCAGTGATAATTGTGGGTAACTAGATATGAGGCTATTTCATTAAGTCATGTAAGAGATAATGGTTTTATGGACCAGGCTATTGGAAGTGGGGTCCAGGACTACAGAAACATAGAGGAAATGAAAACCATTTCCTTGTAAATAGCCCTTGTAAATTGATAGCCTGTGAGTAATAGGAAATTTGTAGGATCAGGAAAGATCTTTAGGTTTTTAGATTGAGCAAACGTTTGGTTGCTGGAGGATTTATTGAGGCAGGAAAGACTGAAGGAAGAATAGTTTATGGAAAAGTTCACGAGTTCTGGTTTGGACATGTTGAGTTTGCAGTGTTTACGTGACAGCCCTGTGTCGTGTCTTGCAAGCTTTTAGGTATGGATAGTATAAAAGGCATACTCGGAAGAGAGGTCTGGCTTCTGTCAGTCAACATGAGCTAGATTACATCACAGCAAAATTTCAGGGAATTAGAACAAATTTTATTTTTTGCTTTTGCTACATGTCCATTGCAGATTGAGAAGGGAGGCTTTTCAGGTTGTTCACTCAGACGCTCAGGCTGACCGAAGCCGTACTTTGTTAGATGCAGTCATCTGTATTGGAGGCTTCAGTGTTCACCCTGGCAGGGCAAGAGAGTATGCAGAAAGCATATCACCTCAAAAATGTTCTGTCCTGAACGAAGTGTACTTGTCACTTCCATTTATATTCCATCAGCCAACATGAGTTATACGACCTTCTAGAGGGAGGTGAGTATAGTTTCCAATTATTATCTAGGAAGAGGAAGAGATCCAGAACTTTTTTGTGAGTGCTTGTAATGTCTGCCACAGGATTGATGACATCACTTTAGGTGAGCTTAACATATGGCCCATGTAGTGGATATTTGTCACTTGTGGTAGCCCAATATTTTCCCTATATTTTGGTACTTTGTCACATTATTAATTTGTCTTTCCAAAGCAGAGGACAGAATATTTATATTCCAGACTTTCTTTCAGTTTTAGCTGTAGACATATGGCTCCAATTTCTCCATTCGTTCAAACACACTTCAGATTTGCATTAGAAAGTTAGCATTGTGAAGAGGTGACCATGAAAGGGGGAATAAATGCTCAGGCACATGTAATGACAGAGACTCTGGCTTTTTCTAGGGCTGGCAGGGAAGGAGGGAGTGGAGCATCAGGCATCCAATCCTAAGGGCAATGAATTCCAAGTGGCATGGCCATGGTATTTTTTCCAGAGCAGCCCTTGTGGTATGGTGTCATTGCCCCTGGATAAGTAGCTTCAGAATCTTGCCCTCTGGACCTTTCCTAATTTATGTGAGCTTCATAATATCTCTTTAAAGATTAATGTTCTTCTTAAATAAATCAGAGTACTTTCTAGTTTTTGCAATTAAGAATCATGACCAATATGATATTTGGTCCCAGGAAAGACAACAAGCCCTCAAGGAAATGGAAATCAATTAATGGGTTATTTAAGGTGGTTGGTTTTGAAAGGGATTGAAAATATAGTTATCACAGAACCGGGAGCTTTGCTTGTTAAGGGCAGAGCATGTGAAAGAGTTACTTAAATTATCCTCTAAAATTAAACAGCTATTGAAGATAAGACTTTGGAAAAACATGTAGCTGTTGATATAGAATGAGTAGGAAGGACTCAGGATTACAAGGAGGAGAAGGAAGACTGGCTGCTCCCAGCTGTATTGGAGAGCTTAGTGTCAGAAAATGATAAGATCAAAGTTTTAAATTCTTGGCTCAAGGCATGGTAAGAGAGATGGGAACTTTCTGTGCCTGTGTCAAAAGTATTTGTTGCAACAGCAAGATTGACATAGCCAAAAGTAAAACACCCTGTCTGATGCTCTGTGTTGCTGAATTTCATATTAGATTAAATTCACATGTTTGTCAGATTTCTTAGTAACAGCATGTTGAATAGAAAAGAGTAGGACACCATAATCAGAAAGGAGGCATTTGGGAGAACTCTCAATATCCAAACCTCATGAACTGTCTTGCCAGCAAAACAGAACGTCTTTCCCAGTCTGTTTAGGCCATTAATGCCTTCCCTCAAGACCCCTAAGATAAGTACCTTGCAAGGGGAGCCAGTTTTCCTTGTACCCCTTCTGTCACCCATTATTGCCTGTAGTCTACAGCTAGAGTTAATTAGAAATTCTAGTTGCTCCCTCGGTTGGTTGACTGAAACTTAATACATAAGGGTGGCCTATGTTGAATGAAGTAAAGATGGCATAAAATCCCTTGAATTAAAGTAGAAGATCACTCTAATAAATTATGGACATTTTTGGAGTGAATTTATCATGGGTGACTCTAACCCCTAAACTGGTTCCTTGAGAGGATCCGGGAGACTGCAGTGCAGCTATTGATAGAAATATATTGGGAAAGAGAGGCTCAGTGTTATCAAAAAGCATGATGGTGGTTGTTCTTGAAAGGGCCTTTGAAGAACTTTGAGACACTGCCTTTGAAATGAGCTCCCTGATTCCAATGGAGTTTATACAATCATTAGAGAAGAGGATTAAATAGTTAACATGTGTAAAGCATTTAGAAAAGTGCCTTGCACATATTATGCAGTCAATAAACCTTAGCTATTGTTACTCTTCCCCTAAGGGATCTGCACCATTTATGAGACCAACTGTATATTAAAGGAAGAGAAATACCCAGACATTTCAATGACTGTTAGACATTTCAACTCCAGGTTTACACTACTGGCTGAACCTAAACCACTTCTGAAACTCTAAAAATCCTTAGGATATTGGAGGTCACATGATTAACAGATGTCTTAGCTTGAGCTGCTGTAACAAAATATCATTGACAGGGTGGCTTAAACAACAGAGATCTATTCTTCACAGTTCTGGAGGCTGGGATGTCTAGGATCAAGGTGCCACCCTCATGACCTCATCTAAACCTAATTACCACCCAAGGCCCCACCTCCAAATACCTTCACATTGGGGGTTAGGGCTCAATATATGAATTTGGGGAAGGACATAAACATTCAGTCCATAACAATGGAGGTTTGGCTTAAGTGTATTCAAAGTAGGCCCAGTAGGTTTGCCAACACATCCTGTTGTTATTTCCCTACTTCCTGCTGATAGTTGGAATAGTTATAACTCGTAACTGGAATGATCCAGAAATTGGACTTATAGCCTATGGAGCAAACTTGATTATGGCAAGCTAAGTAGAAGTTCCTGTACCTTTTCTATGCCTTTAAAATTAAAAACCAAAGCTGTTATCATATCTCAGGTGGAATACAGGGATCATATTTCCACCAAAGTGGTAGTTATGCCTTTTACTTACTCGTTTAACTGGCTTGCATCACTTGCATAGTATATAGACGGGCCATGGAGAAAGACATTAGACTTTCCTACATTAAATTACTCTAATTTTAACTACTGTTCTAGATGCAATATTATTTCATGGGAAAATCTGAACAGTCTTGGAATAGTACCTGGAATGCAGCTATTGATACAGAAAATGTCTTTTTCTTATCCTAATATCCAGAGAACAACAGAAACAGTTTGCTTTCGCTGGGTACAAACAGCAGTACTCCTTAACTATCTTGTCTCAGAACTACATGACATCTACGACTCTGTACCATAATTTGTTCTAGAGGGACCTTGATCTTCTCACAATGCCAGAGAGCATCAACCAAGTTCATTATATTGACAACATCGTGAGGAAAGGAATTGGAGAGTAAGTACTCCAGATTCTTTTGGTAAGACGTGTGCTCTACAGCTTTCTACTGTCACTCCTCTATCAATTCACATTTATGACTCCTGAGGATGTCCTATAACACATAGACTGAGAAGGAAATAATCTGAGCCTAATTTAAGTTCACTTGGCATGATATGGAACTGGACTGTTGTTACATTAAACCCATTCAGAGGTGGCCGTAAATGACAGTAGAAAAGGAAAATCCTTTCAAAATACAGAAGTTCAAGTGGCATATTTTGTGTTCTGCTTAGTCTAGAGAGAGATGGCTGAAGGCTGGCTCTACACTGATTTACGAGTAATAAGCAACGGGTTGACCAGGTTGTCTGGCTCTTGACAAAACAAACTTGAAGCACTGGTGAAAAGGAGATTTGGGGTTAGATATACGGATCCATTACTCAAAATGGGCTGAGATATTGACAGTACTTGTACCCCAAGTGAATACTCTGTAAAAGGTCCCCACGGACAAGGGGCTCTCAATAATCAGTTGGACAAGATGACCTGGCTTATGGACGAAAGCCTGACCCCTTCCAGCCGCCACTCCAGGATATTCCCAGTACATTCAGGAATAAAGTGGCCAGTGTGGCAAGGACAGTGAATTTGTATGGACTTCCTCACAACAAGGCTGACCTGGATACCACAACTGCTGATTATCCAATTTATCTGCAGCAGGAAACAACCCTAACTCCTCAATATGGTTCTATATCCCAGGGAAACCATTCAGTTCTTCGTGGTAAATTAGTTACACAGGGCTGCTTCATTATGGAATGGAAACAGTTTGTCCTCGGTAGGATAAATGCTTAACTTGGATTTAGACTTATCTCCATGCTCCTCCTACTTCCTCCAGCAACACCATTCACAGACTTTATGGAACATCATATTCACTGTTAAGACATTTCGTACAACAATTCTGCTTTTTTTGAAAACTCGTTTTCAGTAAAATAAACAAATAAGTGGGCCAACTGCCATGAAATTCATTAGTCCTCCCATGGACACTATGATTGATGAAATGTTTTCTTCCTTCTTGAGAAGGTGGTGATATATTTGTTTACAGGTAGTCGCACTAGGATAGGTCGTAGCATGTTGCTATTTGGGAGATTGTTTGAAAGAAGGATACAGATTAACGTCAGTTAGACAAGAGTGAACCACAGTGGATCTTTGCCATTTCTGGTCACCTAATATCTTAGAATATTCTCCCTTTTATCTGTAATCTGCATATATGAATCCTGTCTTCCCTAGCTAGGAATCAGAAAGCTCACATTTATTGATTCTTTGCAGTCTGAGTGAGGACAGACACGTGACCTACATCTCTCTAACCAGACACAGCTTTGAGACAGTTGGACGCATACATGAGCAATGTGAGAAACTTGCTGTGTGGTGGGGAGAATAATGGCAGAGGTCTCTCATTCTTCTGAGGTGGCACTAATATTTTCACTAACACATCTTCCTACTGTGGGTACTGTTTCCGGGATTAGCTTTACAGCCCGTCTCTCTGACCCTCCCTAAGATTTTATGAGCATTTTAATGTGAATAAATTCCTTTCTGCTTAAGCTGGTTTGCATACAGGTTGGCAGTTAGGTACTCTGACCTATAACAGCAAAATTATGGTGACTGAAACCATGAGAATAAATATTTCTCCTAGACAGAGAGAAAGTACAGAGCAAAAATAAGGCCTGAGAATAGACCCCTGAGGAACTTCACATTGAGTCTGCAGGTGGAGTAGAAGTCAGCAAGAGAGAAGGATACAGAAGTGTCAGAGAGGAAGAGAAACCAGACAAAGAGCATGGATCATTGTGTCCAGGAGTGAATGTTTCAAGAGGAGAGTGGTCATCCTTGTTGAATGCTCCTGAAAGAGCAGTAGTGAATAATAATCACCTTCTATTGTGCTATTCGCCTGATGACCTCATTTCATCATCACAAGAACCCTATCAGAGGGGCAACATTTATTGCCATGAATTAAGGAGAATGAGGAAGGTAGGCAAGTAATAGCAGACACTACAGACCACAATTTAATTTTGATGTGAAATAGATTGTTAACTAGAGGAAGATGTGAGGCTCAGGGAGGACTTTGTTTTTTTTTTTTTTTTGGTATGGAAAGTTGGATAAATTTAAAGATAAAGGAAAGAGGCAGATGGGCCAAATTTGACATAGAGGGAATGTGACATAAAATATAGGTAGCTTCATCACCTTTGATAGGAGGAGGCAAATATATCTTTAGTATTATAAAGTTGGTAAAGAGAAGAAGATGGTTGTAGATGATGGACAGATTTATGTTCAGTAGCAGGAATTTAAGAGAATTCCTGATTTTTCTAATTTCTATGTGAAGTATGGAATAAGATTATTTGCTGAGAGTGAGGTCAGATGAGGAGAGGTCAGAGGTCTGAGGAAGGAAGAGGTGGTGTTGAGAGAGTTCTTGCAGAGATGAGAGTAATGAGAAAAACAGAATTGAAATAGATAACGATGAATATGTAATGGCACAATTAGGTTTTCCTGTGATTCTCTCCAGGAATGCTAAGCAAATGGGTAGAGGATGTAGAAGGTGGATTACAGCACTCATCCTGAGTTGGAGAACTGGAGATGTAAGATATCTGCCACTGTCTTTGTCAGTGGAACATAGATATGCAGAGACTATGATAAACTCAGTTCGGGCCATAGAGGGGGCACAGAAAGGAAGTGATTGGCCCTAATGGGGGACTCTTTCATAGAGAAGGTGACCCCAATTGAGTGCTTGGAAGACTTGAGAACTGGGGTGTCTGTGAGATGGATGAGTGAGTACTCAGGACAGAGGTAAAGCTGTGTGAAATGTCTTGGTTTTGATGATCCACTCTCTGTGCATTCTGAGTAATGTAGGAAATGGTTCATAAATATTTCTCAAAAAATAAATAGTAAACTGAGTTTGTAAATTCAAATTATTTAATGATCTTGTATTGTCATCTTGTTACTGATACTAGGACCAACCGGAGGGTCTAGGCTGACTTACCCAAGACATTACAGATACATTCAGGCATGTAGCTAATATCAAGCAATAACCAGCACCTTGATATGATCAACAAACAATGTTTTACTGTGCTCATAGAGCCCAGGAAGACAATAGCGATCCATTGAATAAACAAATCAATCCACTAGCATTTACACTTAGATGGTTGCAAACAGAACAAACGAAGAAGCAAAAAAGACGTTTCTCAGCACATGCTAGGATTGTACTTTCCAGTGCTAGCTTAGTCTGAACACATCAGCATTTTACTTTTATATGATGTTTCCTATTTTACAAAGACACTATGAGAAGGGGTATCAGTTATGGTGTCTGGTCTACAATTCAGAGTGATGGAGGTAACAGACAAAGAAAATAATCTTCGATTTAACTTATAAGAAATTATACGTTAAATTTGTAAAGTAGTCAGAGGCTGTGAGCGCATGTTTGAGATAGTTCCATCTATGTACATTCTAATGTATCCTATGTTTTCATACTTAGGGTTTTTCTTTTTTAAACAGTGAAAATACATCACTTTTGTTGTTAGCATTTAGGTAACACTTATTAGTGTTTTATCAGAAAGTTAACGGATTTTAGACATAAAATGTTACAAAGTTTCTTGACTTCTCAAATATTATATAATTGCAAGTAAGATTAACATTTCTCCCTAAGAAATATTAAGTAAATCATCATATTATTCAAAATACAATTTGTAAAGGAATTAGGCTTTGCTTTACAAAACTGCTTCATTAATATCACATTAACTGAAGAGTATATTTATTTCTCCTCAATTAGCTCCCACTGGAGATTCTGTTGGAACTTAGTTTTACCTCCTTGCGTGCCCAGACAAACCCTCCGCTCACTAACTCAGGGTCGCACAGAGTCAGAGTCACTGTGACTGCTTCATGGGTCAGCTAGTGGCCTGAGCTGTGCCCGAAGTGTCTGAGCTGCCTGTTGATTATGAATAATCAAATGAGCCAATCAGGCTGAGTGCAAAGCAGGCCGCATCTAAGGTACTTCATGCAAAATTTGAGACTATTCATTAAATGCCCTCTACCTCTGGTTAAATAGACACTATAGTGTACAATTTATTCTTTTTTTTGCAGTTTGCAAAAGGTATAGAATTAAGTCCAGTGTCTTTTATCAAAAAACAACTCGATGTACACAGAGATTTTGCACTTTGGCTCTATTATTGTTGTTTTTGTATGTTTGTTTTTGTTCTGCAGATGCACAGAATTGGCTTAATCATGATCCTGGGGTCATGATACACTCTCATTTTCGGTTCATACGTAGCCTTCCTTTCCTTCCTTATTTCCTTCTTTATTTCTTTTATTAGCTATCTTTTTATAATAGAATAACCATTCACAATCTAAAGCAAATATTGCAAGTCCTTGACAATAGCCTGTGTCTAACTATGTAGGTGATCTCAGCTTATCCGTTCCCTGCCTTCTGCTAACCTGAGCTTAGCATCATTCTGGATCCTATTTCAGTATTTACTAAATTGTCTTTTTATGTAGTTTATCACATCTACATGCATTCATGAAGGTATATATGTTTATTTTAATTATTTTAATTCTGTGCAAAAAGGTTTCATACTGTATGTAATCTTTGGGGTTGATTGATTTTTATTTTCATCCATATTGCTGAATATCACCGTAGTTTTGTTTTAACTGCTTGATAATATCCTGTTGAATTAAGATGATACAATTTATTCACCCACTTTCCAGTTTATAAGCATTTGGGATTTGCGATTATGAGCAGTGATGCTACGAGCATTCTCGAGTTAATAAGTGCCCCGCCCGCGTGTGTGCAGGGGTTTCTTCTGGGTGGATGCTTAGAAGTGCAGTTACTGCATCATAGATACTTGCTCACGTTTGCTATGAATATTTGTCAAGCTTTAATTTTCATGATATAAACTAAACTAAAATAAGAAAGAAAAAGAATACAAAGACGATTTCTTCTTCAATGGTGTTATGAAAATAATGTGATCTACATTTGGCTTGAACGGAGTCAATAGTGAATAGTAACAGTAGTAGAGAAATTACTTACAAATGGGCCTGCTTGTGCTTTGAGAAGCTTATTTGGTCATGATACTCTTTGTTTCTTCATAGCCACTGAGAAGCGATTCATCTTAATTGTAAATCAAGTGTCATACTGACAGTTATAACCTAACATTTGGCAGGTATATGATGTTATAATGAGATGGACAAGGATCAATTATATCTGGAAATATTGAAAATGTTTACTGCGTTATAAAGAACAACTTTCAGGCCAAAAGACCTCTGTATTTATAACTATGTCACTTCTTGCCTTGTTAACATTTATTTTAACATTTTAGATTTTCAATATTATCTAAAATGTGATGTACTAAATGATTTTGCATTATCTCTACCCACTTAATCATTTTCATAATTGCTGGATCACAGTACTTTTATTTTAAAAAATGAAGTTGGTGAAAGTCAAATCATGTTGAATCTTTGGCAGCAGGGATCAAAGCTAGTTCTTGTTATGCAACTGCCTGTTCATAAGTGTGCTCTCCTTGTACACATTGCCTTGACAATATATACTTTCTGACATTCTAATGGATTCTCCATATTCCCTCTAAGTAGCAGCTTGACTTATAATAGTCCTTCAGACTATTAATAAATTTATGCCATCATTCTGCCATAATTGATCACATTTACCACTATGCTTCCCTTGCCCCGTTCTAAGGAGAAAATATACATAAAATATTTTCCCATATAATCCCTTTGAAAGCACATTAACATTTGCTGCGAATTGCGCTTTGTACTGTCAGCAGAAGTATCCATGAAGCAAGAAAGGGCTTCTCTGTTCTTTGAGTGATTGAAGGTTTGAAGCAGCTACAGTAGACAGTGATGTAGAAAGTAAAGCAAAAGTAAACTAAGCCCTTATTCCATACTCCTTCTTTCCTCATGCTGATGCCCATCCCCATTTGGTAAAGCCTTCTCCATTCTCTTGAGCTGGCAAGCAGTAGAGGTGGGCCCTAACGTAGTTTCAAACGTGTAGACTAATGTAGCAATCAGCCTTGGGCAGCACTGGCTGCCGGGTCCTCCTTTCTTACCAGCAAGAGCACCTCATAGGAAATAATAAATGAAATCCTACCACTTCTGCTCATTCATTTATTCAATAGTCAATCAAAATTATATGAGCCCAAAATGAAAGTCCTATGTCTTTCTTCTCATTATGTCTAAGAAATACACACAATTTCCTTTAAGAATTTCTTTTGTCAAAGCGGTATTTTCTTTTTTTTTTTTTTTTCAAAGATTGGCACCTGAGCTAACAACTGTTGCCAATCTTCTTTTTTTATTTTTTCTGTTTTTTTCTCCCCAAATCCCCTCAGTACATAGTTGTATATATATTTTTTTAGTTGTGGCATGTCGGATGCTGCCTCAGCATGGCTTGATGAGCAGTGCCATGTCTGCGCCCAGGATCCGAAGCAGTGAAACCCTGGGCCGCTGAAGCAGAGCACGCGAACTTAACCATTCAGCCACGGGGCCAGCCCCTAAGTGGTATTTTCTTTTAGATACTAAAGGCAAAGAAATAAATGACGCTTTTGTCATGGATAGCTGTACAGCTTGATGCAATTAAAAACTGTAACAACTGATGGTTGTCAAGGGTGGAAAAGGTTTGAAGTTTCTAGTGACAGTCCGTACATTACAAATGAGTTAGGACACAAAATTCATTTATAAGGATAATTTGAAAGTAGAATATACTTTACTTAAAAATTATGTTATATATGGAGATAAGGTTTTTCATCAGGACACGAAGTCAGCTTAATCCAAGATGACTCTACTGTACCTTGTACTGTTATTTGAACCTATAACTACTCACAATTGATAATATTCTTTTTCCCCTAAGGAAAACACTTTCCAAATTTCTGCTCATTCTTTACCTAGGCAACAGCATTTGCAAACAAGATAGCTACAAAAGAGAATACATCTATCTACATTTCTCGATTTTCAGATCTGTATTAGGTTACAGACTCTGGGGAGTGAAAGAAAGGAGAGCTGCCTAGACCAGAAGTGGGAATGGATGCTTCAGACTTATCTTCACCCACCTACTTGTGTGCCGATCATTAATAATTTGGGAAACTGATGGCCATTGCAGAATATGCTCCAAGCCTTCTCACTTCCACGTGAGTGAAAGAAGGAGAAAACCAATAGTGAATTTATAAGTTAATACAGTAATGTAGTCAACAATTATTGATAACCTTACTATGTACCAGAAACACAGGACTTAACTGTGCTAACCATCAGGATCTAAATTTAGAAAGATCCTTCCAAAGTGTTCACTGTGTAGTGGCCACTATCAAGCCCACTTACATTAACTGAAAAAGAAGTAGATCTAGCTCAGCCAGTCAACTAAGTGTGCGACTTGAGCTTGCTGCTCAATGTTTTTTGGCATATGTTTTGTCATCTGTAAAATGAAGGCAATGAATTAGATGGTATCAAGGTCATCTTAAACATTTTTTGGGCATATTTAAGTACACAAATGAAAGTATGAATGATGCCTCAATGGAGTGAATGACGCATTTTTGTCATAAGTTCTTATATGTTCTGAGATTGTAAGATTCACGGGTAAGAGGCAGTGCACCTGATGTCTGTCCACAGGGGAGGGTCTGTCCACTGCCGATGAAGCCGTCAGCATCTGGAATCACAAGGTCCAATGGGCATGCAGAACTGAAGTTCAGTCCGGGAGGTCAAATCGGGAGATGGTGGGTGCATGGTCACTTACGCTTCAGGAAGTCTTTAGTGCAAGGTGATTAACAAAGTCACAGTCCACAGGAGCGCTGCTGTGATGGATGCAGGTCTGAGCTAGTGGTGGGAGTGTCACTGGATGCTGGGAGAACTGGAAGAGGACATTACAGGAAGCATGGTCTAGCCATGTTATAGAGGGCACACATAGGAACAAACAAGGGTAATGGGACTGCAGGTAGTAGGACTGGGCATTTTAGTTAGGGATCAGAAGTTCTAAGCTACAGAAACTGTCTCTGGTTAACATAAGCAGAAAATCAATGCCATCGCAGAACATCTGGTAGCTCATAGATTGGACTGGAAAGCTGGAGGGTCATTGTTTAGAAAAAGGCAGAAAGCAGGCAGCTCTGGGAGTCTAGCAGCAAGAACCACTCAACAGTCTTGTCAGTGTGCTGCCACTGTAATAAATGAGCTACAACTGACTTCAGTGATTCTGCACAGGATTCAGATTTTAGAGAGGGAGTTTCGAAATGCTTATCTTGTGTCATATGAATACGTTTCAGCTAGGAAAAAAAGGCCTCTTGATTCTTTTTTTAGTGTTGAAAAAGACTGTGTGCAATGGGTTAGGGAAATTCACAAAAGGAAAGTAAGATGTTATTTCCAAAAGAAGAGGAGCTAATGTCCGCTACCATCAACGAGCATACAGGAACAGGTTTCAGATTCAATGGGGAACCAGAATGGCACTCAGGAGCAGGGCAGGAAGCCTCGCATGTGAACCACACACAAAGAAGTGTCTGCCTAGGGTGGAGGCATGTGCAGTCCAAGCCAGGGCTCCCTGGGTGGCAGGAAAGAGGTCTCTCATGTATACTGCTAGTTTTGCATCTCACTAACGCAAGACCTCTGAAGGACTGACTTGTCTATGGTAGGTCAGAAAATTAAACTATATAAGATAATAAAGCACGGTGCACAGGTTCTAGCACACAGAAATTACAGCTAACATTTATTGATTATCATAATCATCATAGTCACCATTAAATATAAGTTGAACGGGAAGAAATTCAGGCAGGGATTGATTTTTTGTATGGCTCAGCTATGGCTCCACTTAGGGTTAATGTAGAACATTTGGAATAGAAGGAGCTGGGAATAAATAAAATTTGCTTAATACTCTCTCTGTCACTACCTGTGTGACTCTAGACAAAAGTCAGTTAACTTCTGTGCTGTTTCCTCATCTGTAAAATGAGACTAATAGAAATCACAGTTTTGCCTATTGTATATGGTGGTATCATATAGGGTTGTTATGAGGATTGAATGAGAACATACATGGACAGCGCCTAGAAGAGTGCCTGGTACATAACAGACACGATGGAAGTGTTAGCTCATCTTCTTATATTATTATTTTTACTTGAAAGTAAACAAAGTGCCATCCACATATATCATTTCGTTTCATTGCCACAAGATATCCTTGGTGAGATTATCCTTCTTAAAATATAAACAATGAAGAAATGGAGGTTTTACTTCTATAAGAGGGATAGAGTGATACCCTCATCTTTTAACTCCAAGTACTAGACCTTGTGAAATATGTGAAAGAGCTCTGTGAAGACAGTTAGGAAAGAGACCAAACTGTAACAGTTAGTGCTAATGAGCAGTTATATTCAATGATTTTAGTCTAATCATTTATGTATACACTCAGAAGAAACTCGTTTCCCTAGAAGAAACACAGATACTCATTGTACTTTTCACTTTAAAACTAAAAAACAGATGTCCTCTATTACAACGAGGAAATGAGAGTATGAAATTCCTTGTCCTAAGTCACGAGATGGCTTGGCCAGTGATGGCCCTCTGTTCTCTGCTCTTCCATTTCATCTCTGCCTCTCTATTGTGTTTTCTTCCAGGGCTTCATTGTTGTTTTCATGTGGTAAAAACAGAAAGGTTCTCAAAGGTTTCATGTTTGACAAGCGCTGATTGACAAGGCAGAGGGCACGTAAAAGTCCTCGAATCTCTTTTTCCCCACCTCAAAGGAAAATGAGTAAATAGAGCTGCCGAAAGTTTTTTGGGGAGTATGTCACTGGGATGTTCTTAATTAATTAATTAATTATTCATACATTTTTCCTCAGTGATGTAAAGAGTTATAAAGATATTTTCTTTCTACTTCATGAGATGGTTTAGAAATGCCAAATACTGTCAACAGAATCATACTGATCAATTCTAATCATGAAATAGGGATTTTTTCTTTATACTTACAACAAAAAAAGTATGATTTTGGAGCCAGTATAGAGAAACTATGCTTCACATGTATTATTTATTTTCATGTCTAAGACTTAGGAATTAGCTGTAATCCTTATACGGTTGTCTGATCTTGATCCTTGCATTTCGAAAGATTTAACTTGCTTTATCCTCAGAAAATGTTACTCACATTGGCTTACAAAACAATCAGATACTACAGCGGAATTTACATCTATTTCATTTAAATAAATACCACCAACTGAAAATCTCTGACATCTTACTGTACTTCTTTTATTCTTCCAAACATAAAGGAATATTTCAATCATCCCATTTTACTTAATAGAGTGTAAATTTTCTACCCTATAATTATCACAAACATATGCTGCATATGTCTAAAAACACTCTTAAGGAAGAATGCAAACAGTTTTATTGTCAGGGTGACTTTATTCCCTACTCTCAGGTTCTCCTTCTGCAGGGTCAGGATGTGGCAGCCTGGGGGCCCTGAGTGCTGAGTGTAGACTGTTGACTCGGTCGCTTTTTGCCTGTTTGGATCCTGGCTCTGATTTTTTTCCCAGCCCTATGACCACTGGCAGATTACCTACATGCTCTGCACTTGCTTTCTCATCTAACTCTGGGGATAATAATATACTTACCTCATAAGGTTGTTAGAAAGATTAAGCAAAATAAATTGAAAGAACTTAATGGAGAGCCTAGCATGTAGCAGAACCTCACTAAATGCTGGGCATCACTACTTGCCTTAATAAAGTGACAGTACAAAGGCACAGGGGTTATATGATGTGTGTGGAAGAGATCCTATTTAAAAGGAACGTACCTCATGAGCCAAAATCATACTAGCTTTGGGAATTATTATCAAGTTTCCACATGGGAATAATATCATTATATTCATTTGGAGTTGGAGACGTCCTCACCTTTCTATAAAGTTGCTTCTAGCTCTGTTTTTTTATTTGTTCGTTTTATAAGTGGAGTGGCTGTGTTCTCTCAGCTGTCTCTTGTGCTCCCTCCTAGACTTTATCAAGCTGCCAGATAAGATACCTAGCTAGCTGTGGCGAACAACGCTCTTGGTCACGGGCACTGGGGAAGAGGACAAGCCACACATTTGGAAGGTCCACGGTCACTCGTCTTAGGAGACTGCCCTGGCCCTGCAGTGCTCCTAGAGAGTAATGTCATGCAGGGCAGTTCCAGGGCCTGTTCCACGTCCTCCATGTAAGTGAAGGCAAAAAGGCACCCAGGGTGCAGCCATGGCTTATGGTGGCACCTTGAGGATCATTGGGTAAAATATAAGAGAGAAGACCTTTTTATTCCAAACTTTAGAATTAGTTTCAAGAGATTTGGATCTTTTTACAAAATGAATGTTGAATTTGGATGTGTGTTTGAGAGAGAAATAAGAATAAATAAATCCTTTTCCTGCTGGTTGAGTGTCTGGCATTGCTAGTGTTCCAGAAATGATTAATCATTCATGAAAATGTCTTAGTTAAGCGGTTAAAGCTAACCGCAGCGATAGCTCCGCTCCCTCACCCTGGCAGGGGTGCTGTCCTTAGGCACCTCTGGAGCTCACAGTCATGTGGCAAAGAGTCAAAGTGGTGGGAATCAATTAAGCAGAAGAGTGGAGAACAGGCAGTCATTTGCTAATTGCTTATTTATATCTCACCATATTACAGAAGGATTTAAAGAAGTTAGAATTTCATCTCTAGGGTTGAGAAATAGAATATATTTATAACTAAGTTATATTTACCGTATGTATAAAAACAGATCTCCTGGAATAATTTGAAAGTTCTGATATTATTTCGAGTGTCTAATATCTCAAGAATAAAGTAACATCCTGTCTGCATCTCTGTACATGTTCGTCACTCTATACTAGGACCAATGCAGACAGCTGGTATTTATTTATATCTCTTAAACTTAGATTATAATAATTTTTTAAAATACCACCGATAGGGAATAATTATTTTAGTGAAGGAACTGAAAACTAAGTGTAAAGATGCTAATTTTTTAAAGTGCCATTAAGGCTGACTGAAATTTTTATAAATTTGCTACTCATTTTAAATAAATCGTGAATAATTTAGTTCCCCAAAATTCTCCTTTGGAATTTTAAGGCACACACAGGGAAAGTTGAAAAATTCAGTTAAGTAGTTTGGGATGACTGAATTTCTACTTTCTGAATTATTTTCTATGTATTAAGCTCTGCTGTTCAGCAAAAACGATGATTGTAGCACTGGGTCTCAAACATTGGTAGGCATCGGAATCAGCTGGAGGACTTGATGTAACATGGATTTCTGGGCTCCACCCTCCCCTTTCCGATTTTGGAGTAGGTGTGCAGTGGGGCCCTAGAATTTGTTTCTCTGGCAGGTTCCTAAGTGTTGCTGATGCTGCTGGCCTGGGGGTCACCTTTGAGAAGCATCGCTTCATATATAGATGGGAGACAACTAAAGTTAAGGCTATTGTCTGCAAACTTTGATGCCCCAGTGGACTGGCTATCAAACACCTACAACTACAACTAAAATGCGGCAGAAGTTCACCAACCAGTTAAGGAGCTACAACAAAAGTTAGATTAAAATATCACAAGAAAACATTACAGAGTATATATCTATGAATTACAAAATTGAATTATTTTGATACTTCGAATGTTAGACTTACTTTTCTTTTTATAGGCTTTGCTTTCTATTAGTAATAGATTCTTAAAACAACTTAGAGGACTTTAATATTAAATGAAAAATAAAAAAGAGGCCAAGGTCATTTCCTCTGTATCAACTATGCTCTGAAATGTTAGTTCTTAAAACAATAGCTCATTCATTGACAAGATAAATTTAGTGTTGTGTCATTCTATAAATAATTTAAAAAGGATGAATTGACTTTCAATAATAATAAAAATCATGTATCTTTTCTTCCCAATATTTGGTAAATGTTATCACCCTACTTGTCTCCTTTGGCAGATACAAACTCTTGATGTTGTTGGGTTGTCATATTGACTGCTAAAGAAAGTTCTTTTTTATGAATCTGACAAAAGATAAAGTTTACTATGCTTATTTTTTATATTTCAAATAACTTTGCACACAAAGTTGGTGCTTAATATTTGTTTAATGAATTAAACCAGGTTATCATAAGCCAGAGCCATCAATATTTTTTAAAAATCTACAAATGTATATAAAAATCTGGAAATGTGAATGGACTTTTTCCTTACTTCTGTAGGAATACACTGCCGTTATCTATAGGATGCCAACAAATATGACTGAAAAGCACAACAGCTTGTGAAAGAATTGCCTCTACTTATAGATCCAAGGACAAGACAATCAGGCTTGTTTCCTCTCCCCACTGGGCTGAGCAGTGCAGTCGGATAGTCAACTTACCCCACCTTTAGAAGAAGCTTTGCACTTTTTAGAAAACTCTTGTTTGAAGATGATCTGTAATTTATCTAAAGAGTCTTGACTATCGTAAAATGCTACAATCCAGAAGAGGACAAAGATGCTGTAGCTCTGAGATGGTGGTAGATAGAACAGCTGCTCTGCAGGGGTTGAAGAATACAAAATAAGCTAATAATGAACTGCTGTGCTGTAAGTTTGTAGTGGAGGGCATACAAAGCTTCAAAGACAATCACAAAGAAGTGATCTGTGAAGGTTTCATCAAGTGCCAGGACAGTTTGCACTGAACAGGCAGTGTAGCACAGTGATTGGGACTGCGGACTATGAAGACAGATTTCCGGGGGAAAAACCCAAGTCTTCCACTTGCTGGTTGTGTGAACTTGGGCAAGTTGTTTAACATTCCTTTGCCTGAGTTCCTCATCTCTAAAATGGAGATAATGATGTTACCTATCGTACAGGGTTGTTGGGAGAATCAAATGAGTTAATATATGTAAAATGCTTAGATCAGCACCTGGTATCTATCATATATGCGTGTATATATAAAATATTTATAAATATATATATTACATATACAAAATATATAATAAATACTCTATGACTGTTAGCACTCATTATCATTTTTATTATTTCCTCCATTTTTGGGATTGTCCTATGGTCGGTCCTCTTTATTTCTCATCCTATTCTACATCCATTTCAGCACTGCCTAATTTCTACTATCTCTATTATTCTTATCCCCAAAATCTTAATTGTAAAGTTGGACATTAATAAAATCTTAATTGCTACCATATTTATAAATATTAGTTCTAGTTTAAATCATTAATTTATTAATTTATTCTTTAATTCTCTATCTTTCACTGCTGTAGTGAAACAGACAAATGTCTCATTTTATTTTCTTTTTCACCAGCAGGAGATTTAGAACTCAAGACTAAATTTACTACATAGTTAAAACTGTTATAGACTGAAACACAGGATAATGAAAGGTTAGGTATCATATAATCGACTGAAGTTAAGTGTTTATATAAAACTAATACCAAATAGAAATAAAATCTGTCTCCATTTTGTACATTAATGATAATCCCAACGTCTTGTCTCTTCTTCTATAATAAATACATATCCTAGGATAATTTTCAGACCTTGAAGCTTGACGACTACTAGAATTAAGAAATCCCTTCTAGTTACAAAAGTCTTCTTAGGATCATGGCTGGCTGCAGGGGACTACGGGTCATTGCTATTGCTTGCTTACCAGCCTTGTCTAATCATTACAGAAGAGAGGATGGGGAGAGATCATGGGTAGTGGATTTCCTGTAGTGTCATCAATTGAAGTGACTTAGAGCAATCTTCAGAAGTGTTCCCAGGAATCAAATATTAGAAAAATTCCTCCTAATGCAGGATCTGGAATATCCTTCTTGTGTTCAATGAGTATGTGTGGGGAAGTAAATTATTTGCCGCAATACTCCACTCTCTCCCATATCCATGCCCTTTGCCATTAACTCTGCAAGTTCTCCCGCTGAAGGGGGAAGGTACTTCCCTGTCCCTTTCCTTTGGGTTTGACCATTTGATGTACTTTGGCCAATGCACATGGGCAGAAGTAACAGTGTGACATTTCTCAGCCCAGCCCTTTCACTCTCGCCATTGCCATGTAAGAGCTGTCCCTGAGTGCCTGCTTCCCTCTCAACCTGGACCCCAGAATACTTACAATCAGAGACCAAAGTCGAGTTTACAACATGGAGCTGAGCCCGGTAGGGTCTGCAACCTGAGCAGAGCTTTCCAACAGAGCCCAGTTCAGATGAGCTGATCCCCAAGTGACTGGCTGAGACCTGAGAAATAAATGCTTACTGTTGTATGCCACTGGGATTGTGGGGTTGTTTGTTCCATAACAAGAGCTGAATGATACATACATTGAGTTTTGTATTGTAAAAAAGGCTTTATCTTTTCTAGAAAGCTAGAAATAACTCCATAAATAACTGTGGCAGATAATGATTTGATTTCATATACATTGTTTTTTTTTCTTTTAAATGTCAATGGCACTTAGGAATGGTAATTAACTAATGAAACAATATCAAACATAATTAATAGAGAAAATTTGTATTTATTGTGCCTTAAATTGCACTATAGGAAAGTACATAATGTGTGCTCATTAAGCTAGTTGCTTTTACTTTTAATAATTGAAATAAAATCAGTGAAACTGTCTAACTGAATAATTCAACCAGTACATTTAATAAGTATAAATATACTTTTGATAAGTATAAAGTATATTTCTGGACAGATGTTAGAACTTGTAAAAATATTCTTAATGACTTAATTACACATGACAACTACATTTTAACAATAACAGGATTATATATAATCAACAGAATTAAAACAAACATTTGCTGAACAACAAACACAGAACATTTTAAGCAACTAATTAGTACTTTCAAAAGGACTTGACAAATATGTTGACTACATGAAATTAAAGGCTGTTAGGTTTACAAATGTTAAAAACTTTTCTCCTTCTACAGAGGTCCCCTCTAAGGTGAGAGAGAATGATAAAATTGAAACTACGTAAGAAAAAAAAGTTTTAAAAATTTCATTTATGATCACTTATTTTAAATACTGTGTTGAAAAAGCAACAAAACTTTTAAGATCTCTTCTGATACCTTTTGTATCTATTACACGGAAATATTTTAAAATGTAAATATCTTTTATGAGATAGACAATTAATGGTCCATTTTAGAGAATAACAGAGCTAGATTATATTGGGTAACATACTGTCAGATACTGTTACATGAGAATATGGAGGGCATTCCCAACTGAAACTGGCTGATTTTAGTATAGAAAGATGACTCATAATCTTTTATATATAATTTAAAACTATTAAATTAAATTAATGATTATATTTAGAGATCTACTTAAAATGGCCATTTAAAAATATTCCTGAAAATCTCTTAAGTACAAGATCTTCACATATTCAACGTTAGTATGCCTCTGATATTTGGTAAGTTGCTAAGGAAATGAGTTAGTTTCAACAGTTTCTCTCTCTACTGAGTTCAAGAGAATGCCCAGTCTCCACAAATAAAAAGTAAATAAAGGAAAAGCATCAGAGAGTTGGAAAATAGTTTCATCATGCTTCTGAAGAAATTTCTTGATTTCTTGGTCATCATGCCCTATACTTGAAGTGTTGCCTTTTTCGGTTTCCTTTTGAAGAAGCTGCTCCAGAACCCAGAACAGGGAGAAAATATTTTCATAGCGTGTCACATCGTAACTGGCTTGTACCTACAAAAACAACAAACTCCATTAAAAAAATATTGGTTGTAGCTCAGCTTGGAAAAAGGCAAACAAAGAGATTAAATTTGGGGGCAGAAAGTAAATACTTGACTTATTTAACACCTTTGTCTTCCAGTTCCTTTGAATGGGATCTGGGGAAAGAAAACAAAGAAGAATATTTTCTTTTTTCAAAAACTTTACAATCTTGGTGAATGACTTTTTTTCTTCATGGCTTACAAAGCTCCAAATCCTTTCTCTGCATTATTGCTATAATTCATTACTCAGATGAATCTGAGAACACTTGTCAAAGAGTCTTGTACATACCAAGTCGTGTGTTGAATTCAGTGTTTCACCAAAGACTTCTAACGCATGATACTCCTGCCAATGAGAATACAAGGATCTTTGGGGGTAGGATGTTAGGAACATGTTTCAATGCACAACTCAGTCCTAGGGCCATTACAGTTATGATCTGTAAGTGACCAAATGTGACCTCATCCGGAGTCTACACAAGACAGGGAGGAGTAGGGTTAGATTGTGTGGAATCAAATGCATGGTCATGAAAAAGTGCAGATGTGTCTTGTAGCAGTTATTATGTAAGCTAAATGGCTGAAAGTGAGATGAGTCAAAGGAAGACCTAAAAAGTGGAGAATGGAAAGTATAATATGAGGGAATACAGGAATCAGTGTAAAGATATAAACTGGGTTTGTCATTTGCTTATTAATAAATCTGTTGGAAACATTCACCAAATCTATCTACTTAACAACACGTAAATAAAGAAACATTCTTTTAGAGCCCCGTGGAATGTATTCTTCAACAAGGTGGTCTGATAAACAGAGTCAAAATATATGGATAACGGATAACCGATACTTTCTTTCTTTTTGTTTTTTGGTGAGGAAGACTAGCCCTAAGCTACCATCCACTGCCAATGCCAGCCACAGCATGGCTTAATAAGTAGTGCATAGGTCTGTGCCCAGGATCCGAACCTGCAAACCCTGGGTCGCCAAAGTGGAGCACACGAACTTAACCACTACACCACCTGGCCGGCCCCACTTTCTTTTTCTAAATTGAGGTATAACTGACATTATAATTAGTTTCAAGTGTACAATGTAAAGATTCTATATTTATATATATTGCAAAATGATCACCACAATAAGTCCAGTTAATATCCATCACTATATATAGTTACAAAACTTTTTTTTCTTATGATGAGAACATTCAAGATCTACTCTCCCAGCTACTTTCAAATATGTGATACAGTGTTATTAACTATAGTCACCATGCTGTACATTACACCCCCATGACTTATTCATTTTATAACTGGCAATTTATACCTTTGACTTCCTTCACCTATTTTGCCCACCCCCACTACCCCCACACCTCAGGCAACCACCAATCTGTTCTCTATGTCTATGAGCTTGTTTGTTTTCTGTTGTTTTTTTCTTTAGATTCCACATGTAAGAGAGATCATACAGTATTTGTCTTTCTCTGTCTGACTTATTTCACTTAGCATATTGCCCTCAAGGTCCATCCATGTTGTTGCAAATGGCAAGATTTCATCTTTTTTATGGCTGAAAAAGAGTCCACTGTATATACAGACTACATTTTCTTTTTCCATTCATCCATTGATGAATATTTAGGTTGTTACCACATCTTGGCTATTGTAAATAATGCTGTAATGAACATCGGTGTGCACATATCTCTTTGAATTAGTATTTTCATTTTCTTCAGATAAACACCCAAAAGTGCAATTGCTGGATTATATGGTAGTTATATTTATAATTTCTTGAGGAACCTCCATACTGTTAGTTATATACTTGTTTTATGATCTATTTAGACTCTAAACATGTTGAGAGAAGCAAATGTGTTCCCGTCACTACAATAGCTATAATTTCCAGAACAATGTCTTTCTTGCCCATAGTAGATCTCAATATGCATTTATTGTTTTGAATTGAACAGGAATTATAGTCATTTAAAAAGTACTATATAGACACATATTGGTTATTTTATGAAGAATAATCACAGTGACAGTTTTCAATGTTAAAATTACTTTTCAAACATTTTCCTTATTCCAAACTAAAAAAATTCACACTACGTGTTTAACTTGATCATGTGAGCAATACTTAAATAACTATTTTTAAGCCTGCTCACTTATGACCTTGAATAGTCCAAATTCCTGGATGAGTTAACAAATAATTCTTCTTTGGCACTATTGTTGTCAATGTAGGTTATATACCTATTTAGACATTAACAGAAAGTAGGTAGTGCTTCAAGACAAATTCTGTAGGAAAAAGGCAAATTTATTTCATTCACTTTGAAGCTTTAACTACAATAATGACAGTACTTTATAATGACAATCTAGGCAAGAGGGGTACAAATGGTTTTAGGGTTCACCTCTATTGATAATATTAGCTATATATTCCAGTATTTATCCTATTGGCCCCTTAAAATACCTTGGGATTTTGTGAATCAAATGATTACTCCTTTTTGAAGTTATTAAGATTAACTTCTAGTTAACTATGGCTTTCATGCATAACACAATTTTATAAACAGTAAAAAATTGCCCAGTTGTACTTATCACAGAGCAAAGGGAAGTCCTCTCTCCTGATAAAGGCCCTGGCACCCCGGGCAGTTTCAGGACACGGCTGTAAACAGGTAGAGTGTTGATACCTTTCCATCTGCTTTGAGAACTTCACTCTGGGCACGTTTAGCTCTGCTTTCAGGCGGCCTGGGGTCCCCACTGTAGTGTCCCAATTCTCTATGTTGCTTTGGACTTTGCTTTTTACTCTTACTGGAATTTATCTGTCTGGGGCCCACCTCTATTCTACATGCCTATTCTCATAAGTAATTGGATAAACTCTTTTGCTCCAAGATATTAACAGCTCATAGAATATTAATTTGAAACTAACTCCTCTCTTTAGAGACAGTAAACTTGCAGGCCTTAGCAGCGCTCCCTCTCAGTGTGGCTAAAATGGCATGTCTGTGGGGGAAGTGTCTCCTGTAGCTCCCAAATTTCATCACACTGGCAGATGCCTGTTCTGCTTAATCTTATGTTCAGGCACTTTCTGAATTAGTGCATAAGCGGAATAAAAATGAAAATAAATGGTATTAAGATGATAGCTGATATTCTTCCACCACATTTTGCTGTAATTTTTACATTCTCAATGTCAAACAAGACTGAACCACACCAGTGCTGGAAAATACCAAACAGAGGGAGGATGTACCCACCTGAAAAATACTCAAGACAGGTGGAAGGTACCCACCTGGAAAATACTCAACACTGGTGGAATGTACCCACCTGGAAAATACTCAACACTGGTGGAATGTACCCACCTGGAAAATACCCAAGTGATCTTGCCTGCACACCCTGCCAGGAAGACTGAAGGTGCCTGGGGCACTGGTAGGATGGCTGTGTGTATCTGACGCAGCACTATCAGCTCATTTTCCTCTCCTGGTCTTTCAGAATTGAAGGGACCTTGCGAGGACACTTCTCCAGCGCCATGACTATTTCATATTACTAATCCCATCTTACATACTAGGGAGGCTTCAGAAGATGAAATACTTTCCTGGTAGAAAAATCACCAGATATTTTTGTAGAAAATTTCAGAATTAAAACATTTCTTATGTTCACTTTTCTATTCCTGAGTTGGACTTGAAAAAGTCAAAGTATCCAAATATTTTTTTAAATGCTACTAAATTTCACTTCAAAACTTAGATTCTGAAATTAAGGCTATAGACATATAATGACAGTTTTGCAGTGACTATTTTAGTTGGAATTCAGTCAAGGCTAACTTGACATTTTTGTAAAGACTTTATCCTTGAAGCAGACCCTGCTATTGCTTACCCCATGTCCATTTCTCCCTCCCTTTTCATCAACAGAACCTCGGTTTTGTTCAGGGTGACAATGGATCAACGAAAAGTGTACATCTTCCAGTCTCCTGTAAGGCTGATTCTGGTCCAAGAGATGCGACTGTAAGTAACTGGTGGGGCTCTGGGAAAGCTCTTTAACACCCTGCAAATCTGGTGGGACGTACCTTTGCCCTCCCTCTTCACTATCGTTCCTGCTGGGAAATACAGATGCAATGCTTGGAGGCAGAGTGGCCATCTTGTGAGCCTGAGGGTGAGGGCCACCCAGGGATCAGTAGATGGAGCCAGACTCTGGACACTATGCAGCTCAATAGACCCACGTGGATGGCCATATCTTCCCGTGCTATGCTGGGGTGACCTGCTTCCATTTTCGTCTTTTAAAATGGGGACCTTGAGACTTCATCTAGGGAGGAAGGGAACTCATAAGATTCCTTAGCCTTGAAAAGGTGCTGCCTTTCAGTGTCTCTGACATAGAAATGACAGAGATACCTAAGAGGATAAAAACAAAGTCACATTCCAGAAAATATAACAAGAGGTACTGTACATTTGAGGTGCAGCTCACAATTTGGATGTTTAAATTCAATGATGAAAAATATGAAGACGTAACAGTTCATCAAATTCCACAGTTTGACAGTTTGTGTATGCTAGCCAAGGGCACGTAGAGGTGCAGTCTGGCACTTTCAGAAATAAGCATGCTGCTATGGAAGGGGTGAAAACACACATGACACTTTTTCTAGTGCTACAAACACGAGGGGTGAAGGAGAAAATTGCGTCATTACAGGGCAGAAAATCAAGTCAAAGAGTATAGGTACATAAACTAAATGTTAAATTAAATGGTCACTGAATATACGATATCATTGGCTCAGTATCCTACATGCCAGATTTTATTAGACAGAGGCAATAATACATGAGATACAATTAAAATTAGTAGTCTCTAAAAGAACGAGTTCAGCCCAGTACTTTAAAGGAAAAGGGCAGTTGTCATTAGGATAATTAAGTGGGAAACTTACCCCTAAGTTTTAATAACTTAGCCTTTTTTATCTGCTAGAAGACAAAGAAGGCAGTAGATTTTAATTAAAGAGATGAGGAGGATGAAGTTAACTCTCCATCAGCAGTTTACTAAGCAGCTTGCAGCTTCTGAAGCACAGGACAAAGCACTGGCAGAGCTGACAAATAAGCAGGGGCTTAGGGGGGGCCCAGGGCAATGCTGCATGTGACCATGCCAGTAAGAGCTGGAGGACGGAGCAGAGGAAACGTGCATATTATATATAATATACAAGCACATACATATATATGTATAAAATCAGTGAACATCATGATTGCAACAGAAGCACACATTTACTTAAAACTACAGCTCCTGCAAAGACTATGTTACATCCTTTTCCCCTCCCTGCAACCTGGATGCCAGACCCATACTGAGGGAGTAGAAAGCAAAAGGCCGATCCGAGCTGGGTAGTTAATTAGGGAGGATTTCCTGGAGATGACATGTGAGCCAGGGCTCAGAGACAGTGAGGGGTAGAGACTGGTGAATCATCTTTTGATCAAAGTGCCAAGCAAAGAAGAATAAAAGGGATTCAATGGTTATTAATTCATTTTGCTTTATACAGATAATGGTATGGTTATCTGCCTAAAATGCTGAATCCTGGAGACTGGTTCAAAGGGGTTTATGCCTACTTTGTGGGGTACCTTAGATGAAAAGTTCTAAACTATTAAAACTCCTAACATTTGGGATCTTGATATTTTGCCTTGTTTCCGATGGGAAATGGCTGAACAAATATGGAAGTTTAATAAAGATATTCATGAAAGGAACATACACAGAAAAAATTTTAATCTGTTATTATGAGCCTTGTTTAAAATTATTATAATGATTTTATCATTAACTAATTTTACCTACTTTTCTCAAATCTGTTTCTTGAGGCTGAATTTATATAATAAGGTAATAGCAAAATGAATAGACTGAAAAATATGCCCTTTAGCAGAAAAGGAGCTTGGAAAAGAATCACACAAAGGGAGAGGATGATTTGTATTCATTTGACAAAAATATGGACTCACATTCCCAACAAGAACAGTGTGGCAGAGGCCCTTGTTGGTTGAGACCTTTGAGAAAACAGAATGTGACTCAGCACGGTTTGCTGTAAAGGAACACCATCAATTTAACTCACACTCATTTCTTATTCAATCCCAGCTCGGCCATCTACCAGCTCTGTGATCTGGGCAAGTTACTTACACTCGCTAAACCACATTTTCCTCATCTAAAGCTTGGAAATAAGAAGAACACATCCACTGGGTTGCTAAGAGGATTAAATTTCATATTTAAAACACAGCACAGGAGCACACATTATCAAATAAGTATTATGTATTATGTATTATCTGTCATCATCATTATTGTGTTTTTACCCAAAGTGAAAGATGTAGTCCCCATCCACAAGGTGCTTTGTCCCTGGAGGAAGGCTACGGGTGCTGTTCAAGGACTGGGCTGTGGTCGGACGTTGGAAGCATAGTAAACTGACCGCGGTCGTTCATCTGGAGATGTGTAGACCCTGCGGATGCACCTTTATCCACTTCGTTGACTTAGTCCTTCACAGACAGCAATAATCTAGCAGAGTTCCTTTTTGCATAGAAGTGGGGTACTAGGAATCTAAATGTAGTAAGGCTATTTTAAAGCCTTTCTGATATCAGGAGGCCCTGAAGAAGGTGCAAGTGTGGATTAAACATGGAGTATGACAAGATATGAACAGTTTTCTAGAAAGGCCCATTCAGTTCAGTCCCTGGTCCCTACCTCCAACAACCTCCCAGCAAGACATGATATTTAAATAGCCAGCTTGATTGTCTTTTTAAATTTTATATTATCCAGTTATCTGACTAGTGTGAGAGGAATCAACCCGTTCCCGTCTGTTCTAGAGGCAAATTGCTAAAAATGAGTTTCTCTTCCTAAGTAATATTTTCCTTGGTGACCAACCTAGTAACATCATAGATTAGATCCCAAGTACTCACATTTCTCTGGGGAAATATCCTGTGATTTGACTCCTATTCATCACTTTCTTGGCCATCAGATTAAGCAGATTAGTAGATATGATAAGATAGATTCCACATTGATTTTAAGTCTCAGGTTTCTTCACACAGAGAGTTCCTAATCCATGGACATAGCATTTCTCTGCTCTAACAAATCTTCTGAGTCAACTTTAAATAGTTTCACTTGCTCCTTTCTCAGATTCTGTACCCCTAATTATGGGGTCATCAATCCCATTCACGGGAACTTTTTCACTACTTTATACAACAATATTGAACTTAGTCTAAGGTGGAAATCCCTTTCAAACACATTTGAGAAGCAAATAGAACATCTGTTAGTCTGGATTTTCATCACAGTAGCTCTTGACAAAGCAATATAAACCGATGATTTGGGTATTAATATAAGAGTCTATTAAGTGAAAGAATAGGGCTCAGAGACTGGAGTAAAAGCAGCTAAATTCTCTAAGGACTAATTCAGTTGGGGGCACTTACACTTTAAAAATTTGTGTTTCTGCCTGCCTTGCTCTCCTCCCTCTCTCCCTTCAGTCCTAGTATAAACTTTGTTGGATACCCTTGTGCCATTCTCTGTGGTAAGTGCCTGGGATACAGAGATGAATAGGACAGAATCCCTTTTTTATATTTTATATATTTTATATAAATAAAATAAATATATATTAATATATATTTTATTTATAGTCTTTGTAAAGACTCCCAGTATGTATCTAGGGAGGCGAGACATAAATAAAAAGTGGCAATGCAGAGTATGTGCTGTAAGGGCTATATGGGAACTCTAAAGAGAATGAAGTTAAGCGGTGTGAGCAGAGGTGAAAGGGCAGGAGCTGAGCTCAGTCATGAAATGATGACCTGAAGGCTCACCTCCTCCTAGACGGATGGCAGGATTCTTCTGGAGAGAGGAGTTGAAAGTTACTGTCATCACAGGTAGAACACCTGTTTGCCTGCTACCCCAGAAGCTCTGTCTCTGGTCGGTGGATTTGCACTGAAGCAAGAGAGAGGCAGAGAGCTTAAATGGGGAGTAGGGAGAGATGTCACCCGTCTCTGCAATGACTCACTCGCAGAATCCCTACACCACAGCCTTCTCTAGGGCAGTGGAACAGGACTAGAGTGACCGGGGTGTGCACATGGCCCAAATCAGTTCCACGTGTTAACAAAATCTTAAAGAGCCTGTTTGCTTCCATGAGGTCAATAGTCACTTAAATGCTTGATACTTATCCTCCTGAAGGAAGGTACAGATAACAAGAGAAGGCACTAAAGTAGTATTCTTGGAAGAGAATGCAGTGTTTCACTGAGTTAAGCCATTCCCATCATGTAATTAAGAAAAAACTTGAGAAAAAGAAATCAAAGCTGGTATATATTAGAAATCGAGATCCAGATGGCCATTAGTGATGGCAAACAAATGTCCAAATAGCCAGTGGAGGTAAAATCAACAAGAAACATTCTTCCTTAGGACTCCAGATAAAGATTATCCAAGACAGCATCAAAACCTACCCGACCAGGAAGGGGGCAGGAGCCAGATTTGTTGGAGTAGCACCCATGACTGGCCAGCCAGGCAAAGCCAGAGGCTAAAATAATTTCCTAGAGGCTGCTTAGCTAAGCTTTGATAACTTTGCCAAAGTAAGCAAGAAATGTATATATACATTTTAGGAGCACTGGATCCGAAGCCCATGATTAATGACAACAAGGGTGAGGGTTCACAAATGACCAGATCCTTTCCAATAATTTTGTTTAGAAACTAAAAGCAAAATTTGATTGGCCTCAGATAATCTAATAATTATTTCCCAAAGGTCCACTGAACAGGGTTGTATTCAAAGAAATTAAAACACATTTGTCCCTTTTTCTTCCTGTTTTCAATATGTCTCACTACAGATTCAGTGACATCAGTTTATCAGAGTTTGATATCAAAGACTAAGTGATACTGCACAACACACACAGGAAGGCTGAAACACAAAGGAGGAAAAGCGTAACATACGTGTTCCTGTGAACATGTTATCAGACGTGTTCCTATGAACAGCTTATCAGACATGTTCCCATGAATAGTTTATCAGATGTGTTCCTATGAACAGGTTAGCAGATGTGCTTCTAAGAATAGTTTATCAGATGTGCTCCTATGAACATGTTATCAGGTGTGTTCCTATGAACATGTTATCAGGCGTGCTCCTGTGAACATGTTATTAGACCCACTCCTATGAACATGTTATCTTGTTACTGAAGTAGAGCCCCAACCTATAGAAAAGTGAGTAGGACATTTCTTATTCTTTTCTTTTTTTAAAATCAATCAACTACCATCCTCTCCTTTTTTTAAAATCAAGTTTTTTGACATATGATTAACATACAGTAAAATTTACGTGTTTAGTTTTATAAATTTGATAAATCACTTTTAAGAAAAGAAAAATGTCATAATAGAAATAATCTTTGAATAAAGAAAAAGCAATCATGTTACACCCACATGATATCATTTAACATTTTGTTTTCTTACCTTCTATCTACTTGATTTTTTATTAAAATATACATACAGCATTTAGTGTTTTGTTTCAATAAAACACGAAATACTTCTCTACACTTAACTATAATTTTGTTACCTGAAGACATTCTAGAGAAATGTTTAGAAAGAAAACATCTATATGTAATGCAGAAAGCTTAGGAGAAGGAACTAGACTTCACACTATGAGATAGTCTTTCTGGTTTAACTATTTTCATTATCTTCATGCTGACATGCTGCAGGAGAAATTTATCCTTCAAAGAAATGCTAAGTGGCCCTAGAGAAAGCTCTCTTAGGCTAGCGGCTGGTGAGTCACTACCTGATGACAAATGTGAAAAAAGGAGCGCAGAACCAGAGGAAGACCTAAGCTTCCACTAATTCTCTCCTTCAAGTAACACTTCCTCAGTAGCTACTGCCAACCCAACGCGCAGAGGGAAATGACACACTAATGACACAGTAATGACAAGAAGTCTGGTTTCATGTCAGCTAAGCACCACAGTTCAAGGTGGAGTTACATATGTAAACAATCACAATACAATGGATATATTGTAAGAGGTTTTGTCTACAGTGTTACTGCAATGGCATTGTTGCTGAATGAGTTATAGTCAAAAACATGAAGAAAGCACTCAGCAAATAATCTCAATGGAGAATTCTAAATACTACTGTTTTGGAAAATTAAACTAGCAATGGCTTGCAAGGAAAATTAAACATATTATGGGACAATCACATGTTAAGTTAAATGCATTGAAAATAAAACAAGTAGGAGAACTTAGTATGCATATATTAATACACAGGTTATAAAAGTGCTTCTCATCTTTTAAGATACATATTGCAAAACTAAAATCAAGTATTCTGAGGAGACACCTACATTTATGAGACATCAATTAATTTACTTAACCAACACTGTATGAACTTTGATATGTGCTTTATAAGCAAATATTTTCAGAACAAATAATATTCCCAGTAAGTTGACTATCACTGGTTAATTTCAAAGAAATGTTTAAAATAAACATTGACCACATTTTTAATGTAATTTTTTTTTCTTAATTTTAATCTGAGATTCCAATACATTTTACCTTTTTTAGAAACTAAATTATGCTGCTAGCATTAGAAGAGTGATGTACTCTTTATTCAAATTCAACCTCAAATGTAATATCTGGATCTGATATGACAATGCCATGCTTGATATGCTTGAATGTGCCTCCAAAGATATAAGCAATGCAGCACAATTCAAAACCAGATGATGATTCTGAAAAGTTTGTAAAGGATATTTGACTTACCCTGTTGAATAGTCAAAATTTACTGTAAAGTTCCACTAAAACATTAAAATAAAATTTTAAAAGTATCTTATTCATGTGGAAAAACTTTTTACACAGAATAGTAATTTTTTCTAGTGATTCTAGATAATACGATGTACATTGAAATAACATTATCTATTTGAGCCTAACTAATGTTTCTGGGGATTACCCACAGAAAATTACTACAAAACAGCCTTAGCAAGTACACTAGAAAGTTTAGTAGTGTTATCTTTTCAAAGATACAAGTTTTAATAAAACTTATTTAGAGAAAAAGAATACCCAAACTATATATGCAACTACTTTAGGATATTGTTATGTGTGTATATACACATGTACACACATATACACACATCAGTTTATTTACATGTGATGTGTGTGTGTGTACAATTGCATGCAATTAATATAGACATAATTTACTTATTTCAATGATCCATGGCTGTATATATAATATCTTGGCAACAATAATGTTTTATATACGTCGTCCAGAAGCAATTATGGAAAAACCTGCAAGGCTCTCATGAAAAAAGAACTTTGGTTTAAAGGTATATTATTTTCATAAAAGAGTAGTAAGAAAATTCAGTAAGCCTGTATTGTCTGGTCTTTGTCCCTGGTTCCTGGGAGACAACCTCTAAATCCTTGGCATTTCCTCAGTAATAGGAGTGTCTTTGTTATCCATGGTGGGCCGTTGGCTCACACTAGAGATTAAGGAGGTAAGTAAAGATAGGGGCTGGTCACCTGAAACATCAGGGCTTTGAGTAAGCCTGACTTCTGCGGAGGAGTCGGGGCTGGAGACTGAGTTCAGCTTTGTGGCCCATGAGTCTATCAATCACGTCTACATAATGAAACTCCAGTAAAAACTCTGGAAAATGATGTGGGTGGAGCTTCCTGGTCAACACATCAATAAACCAGGACCAGGACGGTGCTGCACCCTGCTTCCATGAGGAGAGAGCACGCAAGCTCTGTGGCTAGGACCCTCCCAGACCTCAGGCTACGTATCTGTTCATTTGGTTGATCCTGATTTGTATCCTTTATAAGAAGTATAGCACTTTCCTGAGTTCTGTGAGTCACTTTGCTAAATTATTGCATCTGAGGGAGATAGTAGATGCTCTTCCACATTTGTAGCCAGTTATTCAAAAGTGCAGACAGCATGGGGACCCTCAAACTCCCAGCCAGCCTCTGAAGTAAGGGCAGTCTTGTTGGGGACTACTTCTTTAACCTGTGGGGTCTGCACTAACTCCAACTGCTTAGCATCAGAATGAACTAAACTGGAATATACTAGTATGTCTTGAAGTTGAAGCAAATTATATGAAGGTATGCAAATGACAGAAGGAAGTCACAAGAATATAAAATAAATTTCACAAGATTTTCCCCTCATATCTCGTACTTTAAAAAAAAAAAAATTGGCCCTGAGCTAACATCTGCTGCCAATGTCTCTTTTATTTCTTTTTCTTCTCCTCAAAGTCCCCCAGTACATAGTTGTATATTCTAGTTGTAGTTGTATATTCTACAACCGCCTCATCATGGCCTGATGAGTGGGGCTCAGTCCGTGGCCAGGATCCAAGACAGCAAAACGTGGGCTATTGAAGTGGGGCACGTGGGCTTAACCACTCGGGCACAGGGCAGGCCCACATGCTCTTTTTTTTAATTGAAGTATAATTGACACATAACATTATATTAGGTTCAGGTGTAAAACATAATGCCTAGATATTTATATAAATGCATAATGATCACCACAATAAGTCTAGTGAATGTCCATAACCATACATAGTTACAATTTTTTGTGTGTGAGGACTTATAAGATTTATTCTCTTAGCAACTTTCAGATATGCAAAACAATATTATTAACTATAGTTACCATGCTGTCCATTACAACCCCATGATTTATTTATTTTATAACTGGGAGTTTGTACCTTTTGACCCCCTTCACCCACTTTGCCCACTCCTATTCCTTACTCCCCACTTCTGGCAACCACCAATCTGTTCTCTGTATCTATGAGCTTGGTTTTCTTGTTTTTTATTTTCTTGTTTTTTAAATTCCACATATAACTGAAATTATACGGTATTTGTTTTTGTCTGTCTGACTTCTTTCACTTACCATTATGCCCTCAAGGTCTATCCAGGCTGTTGCAAATGGCAAGATTTCATTCTTTTTCATGGCTGAATAGTATTCCAGTTTGTGTATTTTACACACAGACACATACACACTTCATGTTTTCTTTATCCATTCATCCATAAAGGGACAAATGTTATTTCCATATCTTGCCTGTTGTAAATAATGCTGCGGTGAACATGCGGGTGCATATATCTTTTTGAATTTGTGGTTTTGTTTTCTTTGGATAAATACTCAGAAGTAGATGGCTGGATCATATGGCAGTTCTATTTTTAATTTTTTGAGGAGCCTCCATACTGTTTTCCATAGTGACTGTACCACTTTACATTCACACCAACAGGGCACAAGGGTTCCCTTTTCTTCACATCCTTGCCCACACTTATTATTTATTCTATTTTTAACAATACCTATTCTAACAGGTCTGAGGTGATATCTCATTGTGGTTTTGATTTGCATTTCCCTGATGATTAGCGATGTTGAGTATCTTTCCATGTACCTGTTAGCCATCTGTATGTCTTCTTTAGAAAAATGTCTGTTCAGATCTTCTGCCCATTTTTTAATTGGATTGCTTTTTTGCTATTGAGTTGTATGAGTCCTTCATATATTTTGAATATTAACCCCTCATCAGGTACATGATTTGCAAATATTTTCTCCCATTTGTAGGTTGCATTTTCATTTTGTTGATGGTTTCCTTTGCTCTGCAGAAGCATTTTAGTTTGATGTAGCCCCACATGTTTATTTTCGCTTTTGTTGCCTTTGCTTTTGGTGTCAAATGCAAAAACTAATTACCAAGACCAGTGTCAAGGAGCTTGCCACCTATTGTTTCTTCTAGGAGATTTATGGTTTCAGGTCTTACATTCAAGCATTTAATCAATTTTGAGTTAATTTTTGTGTATGGTATAAGATAGTGGTCCAATTTCATTCTTTTGCATGGGGCTGTCTAGTTATCACAACACTGTTTATTGAAGAAACTGTCTTTTCCCCATAGTGTAATCTTGGCTTCTTTGTCATAAATTAGTTGACCATATGTGTGTGAGTTTATTTCTGGGCTCTCGATTCTGTTCCTCTGATCTGTGTCTGCTTTTATGCCTATAATGTACTGTTTGGATTACTACAGCTTTGTAATGTAGTTTGAAATCTGGGTGTGTGATGCCTCCAGCTTTGTTTGTCTTTCTCAAGATTGCTCTGGCTATCCATAGATTCTTGTGGTTCCAAACAAATTTTAGGATTATTTTGCTGTATTTCTGTAAAAATGCCATTGGAATTTTAATACTAATTGCACTAAATCTATAGATTGCTTTGGGTGGTATGGACATTTTAACAATATTAATTTTTCCACCTATGAGCATGGGATATTGGTCCCTTTATTTGTGACTTCTTCAATTTTTTTGAATTTAATCTTTTTTGTTCCACTAACATTGGTTTATAACATTATGTAAATTTCAGGTGTACATCATTATATTTCTATTTCTGTGTAGATTACATCAAATTCACCACCCAAAGACTAATTACAATCCATCACCACAAATATGAGCCTAATAGCTCCTTTTGCCCTCCTCCCTCCCTCCTTCCCCTCTGGTCACCACTAATCTCATCTCTGTTGCTATGTGTTTGTTGTCATTTTTTTTTTTATCTTCTTCTTAGGAGTGAGATCATATGGTATTTGACTTCCTCCCTCTGACTTGTTTCACTTAAGATAATACCCTAAAGGTGCATCCATGTTATCACACACAAATGGCCAGATTTCACCATTCTTTATGGCTGAGTAGTATTCCATTGTGTATATATACCACACCTTCTTTATCCACTCCTCCCTTGATGGGCACCTAAGTTGCTTCCAAGTCTTGGCTGTTGTGAATAATGTTGTGATGAACACAGGGGTGCATGTATCTTTATGCATTCGTGTTTTCATCTTCTTTGGATAAATACCCAACAGTGGAATAGCTGGATCATATGGTAGATCTATTCTTAATTTTTTGAGGAATCTCCATACTGCTTTCCATAGTGTCTGTGCCAGTTTGCACTCCCACCAGCAGTGTACGAGGGTTCCCTTCTCTCCACATCCCCTCCAACACTTATTGTTTCCTGTCTTGTTAATTAGAGCCATTCTGATGGGAGTGAGGTGATATCTCACTGTAGTTTTGATTCTCATTTCTCTGATAGTTAATGATGTTGAACACCTTTTCATGGGCCTGTTGGCCATCTGTATATCCTCTTTGGAGGATCTCTGTTCAGATCTTTTGCACATTTTTTAATTGGGTTGTCAGTTTTTTTGTTGTTGAGATGTATGAGTTCTTTGTATATTTTGGATATTAACCCCTTATCAGATACATAGTTTGCAAATATGTTCTCCTGATTGTTAGGTTGCCTCTTTGTTTTGTTGATGGTTTCCTTTGCTGTGTAGAAGTTTTTAGTTTGATCTGGTCCCATTTGTTTATTTTTTCTAGTGTTTCCCTTGCCCAGTCAGACACGGTACTTGAATATATGCTGCTAAGACTGATGTTGAAGAGTGTACTGCCTAGGTTTTCTTCTAGAAGTTTAATACTTCCAGGTCTTACATTCAAGTCTCTAATCCATTTTGAGTTAATTTTTGTGTATGGTGTAAGATAGTGGTCTAGTTTCATTCTTTTGCATGTGGCTGTCCAGTTTTCCCAACACCATTTATTGAAGAGACTTTCCTTTCTCCATTGTATGTTCTTGGATCCCTTGTCAAAAATCAGCTGTCCATAGATGTGTGGGTTTATTTTGGGGCTCTCAATTCTGTTCCACTGATCTGTGTGTCTGTTTTTGTGCCAGTACCATGCTGTTTTGGACATTACAGCTTTGTAGAATATTTTGAAATCAGGGAGTGTGATACCTCCAGCTTTTTCTTTTTTCTCAGGGTTACTTTGGCTATTCGGGGTCTTTTGCTGTTCCATATAAATTTTAGGATTCTTTGTTCTATTTCTGCGAAAATATTGTTGGAACTTTGATAGGGATTGCATTAAATCTGTAGATTGCTGTAAGAAGTATGGACATTTTAACTACATTAATTCTTCCAATCCAAGAGCACTGGAATACCTTTTCCATTTCTTTGTGTCCTCTTCAATTTCTTTCAACAATGTTTTATAGTTTTCAGTGTACAGATCTTTCACCTCTCTGATTAAGTTTATTCCTAGGTATTTTATTCTTCTTGTTACAATTGTAAATGGGGTTGTATTCTTAATTTCTTTCTACTACTTCGTTGTTAGTGAATAGAAGCAACTGATTTTTGTACGTTGATTTTGCATCCTGAAACTTGCCATATTCATTTATTACTGCTAAAAGTTTTATAGTGGATTCTTTAGGGTTTTCAATATATAAAATCATGTCATCTGCAAATAGTGACAGTTTCACTACTTCTTTTCGAATTTGGATCCCTTTAATTTCCTTTTCTTCCCTAATTGCTCCGGCTAAGACTTCTAATACTATGTTAAATAAGAGTGGTAAAAGAAGGCATCCTTGTCTGGTTCCTGTTCTTAGAAGGGTAGCTTTCAGTTTTTCTCCAGATATTAGCTGTGGGTTTGTCATATATGGCCTTTATTATGCTGAGGTCTGTTCTCTCTATACCTGCTTTGTTGGAGAGTTTTGATCATAAATGGATGCTACATCTTGTCAAATGCTTTCTCTGCATCTATATAGATGTTCATGTGATTTTTGTTCTTCATTTTGTTAATGGGATGTATCACATTGATTAATTTGAACCATCCCTGTGTCCCTGGAATAAATCCCACTTGATTATGGTATATGATCCTTTTAATGTATTGCTGAATTTGGTTTGCTAGTAGTTTGTTGAGGATTTTTGCATCTATGTTTATCAGAGATATTGGTCTGATATTGACACAAGGAAGTCACAAGAATATAAAGTAAGTTTTACAAGATTTTCCCTCAAGTTTCACACTTTACTGACCTCACATAATACTGTTTAACTAGGTGCCCCTTGGTGTTTAAAACCCTTTCACTTCACATGGATGTCCCTTTCTCCAGCTCAAAAGCTCTTAATTAGAACAGAAGATGGTGTAGGCACCCTAAAAGCCAAATACTTAAGAATGCAGCGTCATAATCAGCAAATCAAGCCTATACTCAAATAGATCCACCTTTGCTTTTCTGATTAAAACCAAGATTAAAGGTAGCAGCAAAAGCTCTTCATGTGAAGAAATCCAAACAGCTACGTGTTTGTCTTCATGGTTTTCTACAAATTTGATCTAAGCAGTCATTCAAAATACCCAATGAGTCAGACAGAAACCATTTGAGAGAAAAACTTTAACTTCCATTTGCACAGATCTTACATAAGAAAATAAAATTTTAAAAAATTAGTGTACTTTTCTGGAGTGTTTTTTTGCTAAAGACTAGACACAGGGTGTTCTTCCAGAAGAAAGAGTTCAGTGACTGGAGGAAGTGGAAAAAAAAAACCCCACTTACTATAAATCTCCTCTTAGAGACTCATAACTCACATTGAAATTTTGAGAAGGTTTCAGCAAATGAGGCAGTTTCACACTGCATTTTGGGTATAGAATGCTTTTCTATTTATTTATCAAGAATAAGTGTTCTGAAGAACATACTGTTGACATTAATAAGTGATAATAAATGCCAAGACAGCCTTTAAAAGACAGTAATAAAGGCATAGTTAGAAAAAAATCTAGGTATTTTCACATGTTAAAAAAAGTATGGGGTCATATTTTTCTGATATCAGTAAATGTATTTATTCCAAAGAAATAAGAAATCATTACCATGGGCTGCATATTTAATTTTAATAGAAAACTTCACCTAAAATCTACTTGATTTTCTATGTGTAGAATCCAGTATTTTCTAGAACTCGAGCTAAAGGATCACTTCACTAAGGTGAACAACTTATAAAGGAAAATTTCTGTCCAGTTTTTGGAATTGTTTTGTTGAAGACAAACCCATTAGCAAGCTTTCAGGCATTTTCCTTGTGTTTCAAAGAGACATTTACATTCCTCTGAAGCCAGCCTGTCTCTGAAGTGTGCAGAGGGAGGGTGGGTGGTGTCTTCTTTCATAACTGGTGTCACCCAGAAGGTCAAGAACACTTTGCTAAGTTCTTTGCAGATTCTTTCACAGAAAGCAAAAAGATGACTTTCTTTTCTTTTTGTCCATACTTTTATTTTTAACATAAGTCTCTGGGAAAGGTGGGATGTTCTCCTTATTAATATTTCCCCAAAGTTATTATCACTAATAACACATTCTTTTGGCAAAATGGCATAAATGCAAAGTTGTATTAGTTAATTTTTAAAATACCCTCAATAATACCACCAAGAGAGACAAACACAGTTCTTGCCATCATAGAGCTTATACTCTGAAAAAGTACAAGACATTAAATGAGTAATTATGTAAATAATTTATGATTCCAATTGTTTTAAGTGTTATGATAGAAACTGTAGAGTTGTCTGAGGGCAGAAAGATCTCCACTTATTCCCACAGTGTTCCTTTCTCCTTGTTGTACTGCTTCTCAGTGACTTTTCTGTTTTTCATCAATAACAAAAGCTATGTCATTGTGGCCACAGCCACCCACCTGGAATTGCTTGTTCTGGGATAGCTTCTTTAGGTACATCTAGAAGTCTTCTCTGTGCCCTGGGCTTTCTCTAGACACTTGAGGGACCAAATATGGATTTTTTAACGTTCGGATGTGAAGCCCTGAATACTCAGGGAACAGCATACCTTAAACCAGACCCTGCAAGGCCCCAGCTCTCAAGTGCTTGGACAGAGAATGCCTCGTACGGAATGCGCTTGTTGTACAGATGCCATCTAAGACAACTTCTAAAGCAGCCGGAGCCGTCTGTACTGCAGAGGGCTACGAAGGCCACTGGGATCAGGGCACTGTCTCTCTTCAGCTGGTAATGGCCATGCTGCACCAAGGAGAGAGGGTGCTCTCGCCTTCATATTGGGGAAAGCACGTTGCCCACCACAAGAGAGTTATGGCATCAAAGACGGAACTGTGTGTGGCCTAAAAGTTCTAAATCTGGCCTTTTGCACAGTCTCAGAATACCTAAAAGTGGATTTATAGGAGGAATAAAACACTTATGAGTAATTTTGAATCTGGTTGAATTTAAGCCTTGTGGTTTGCCATTTTAACTATGATTGATGTGTTGGTGTTTTTTCTATATATTATACAAGAAAATTCCAAAATGCACTTTTCATGTCATTATTTTATAATTCTAAATGATTGACTCAGTATTAGAGACTCAAAAATAGGCAGCTGATACTCAAACTTTAAAAATGCTCATAGTGTATCACTTCCTATTTTGTTTAATATATTTATTTAATATGAGGAAATACTGTATATTTTTTATTTTAAATTCAAAAGAAACAAAATACTTTTTTTTTAATAAATTTCTTTTCCAGGTTATTTACGTTTAGGGAGACACTGTAGCCTTGTCATGCCAAAGGAATATCCTGTCTCCTTAATTCTATTCTCAGTATCTCTAAATAAATTTGGATTCTGATTTCTTTTAAAACGTTAGCAACTTTAGAACAGCTGTTTAGGTCACTGACCATGCAATTTTCATGAGATTCAAATGCGTCCACTCGATCAAGTGACTCTATGTTGCCACGTCAGACGCCTTCTTTTAGGAAGTCCAGACCTAGACCTCGAACCTTGTTATATTAGGTTAAACCATATTAAATTTTCTGTATTTGACAGTTGTGACCTACAACAACAGCAATGTCATATGGTTCAAAGTAATAGTATATGGATCTCCATATCAGCAAATAAAATTCACTTTTTTAAATGTTTCATTTGATTAAAAACAGAATGAAATATAACAAAGATAACAACAAACCTCTGAACAACAAATCTGTAGGTTATTTAAAATTAAAACATTCAGTATAAAATAAAGTGGCTATTTATGATTTAGCTGGCTAATGGCCAACAATTAATTGCATGAAACTAACTTTTAAAATGATTGCTATCTAAAATTTTCACCATGGCTTTTACTAAGGTTTGTATTATTATATCTACTTATTCTGAAGAATTATAAGCTCATCTTCTATCCACTAATTTTGCATTTTAGCTAAAAATCCATTTCAAATCATTTTCAGTATTCATCAGGAAAAGTATTATAATGATTTATTTATTGCTGAATGCTTTAAACTTGAAATATTGACAGTAAACAGTATTTAATTTTCTAATTAATTCATTTTTGTCAGCTAAAAGTAGTCAGGCTTTAACATCAGGAGGTTACATATTTATTTATTTACACTACAATTTTTGGGGGGGGGTGATCCAAATAGCAAAACACATGCAGAAGCCCATAGGGATCACCTCTTCCCCAATGACACAACAATTCCACCCCTGATGACCAGTTAGGGCCTGGATCAAACCAGTCTTTCAAAAGTGGTCACTACAGGGGCTGGCCCCGTGGCCGAGTGGTTAAGTTCGCGTGCTCTGCTGCAGGCGGCCCAGTGTTTCATTGGTTCAAATCCTGGGCGCGGACATGGCACTGCTCATCAAGCCACGCTGAGGCAGCGTCCCACATGCCACAACTAGAAGGACCCACAACGAAGAATATACAACTATGTACCGGGGGGCTTTGGGGAGAAAAAGGAAAAATAAAATCTTTAAAAAAAAAAAAGTTGTCCCTACAGAGAAATTGATGTATTTTGCTGCTAATTTGCGGTATTAAATTTTAATTATTAAAGACAGCATCATTAAATACTCTCTTTCCATTTACTTCCATCAGCTTCACCATATGACTTGATCACCTCTATTCCATGGTGAAAAGTAGTAATGCAGTTTCCAGAAAAGGCATACCAAGGATTCTCTCTTCTAAGCAGTCTTTTTGTTCTCACCTATCATTTTATTTTTATTCATTGAGCCTCAGTAGGAATAAAATATTTTTGAGGGGAGGGAGAATCATTCTTACACTTCCAGTGCCTTTTCCCATGTTCCTTAACCAGGAAGTTTTCCGAAAAGGACGCTTGACTACAGTACCTGCTTTTGGGGGCACAGCATATTTATCCTCTCCAAAACAAAACCACTAGGAGAACAGACTGAAATCAATGCTTCCATCAGTCACAGCAACTGATATTTTCAAAACACTCATTTTTATAATGGCTAGAGTTGACATTTTTGATAATCAATATTTAAGATTGTTATTCAAGTCTGAACTATCAGCCATCTATTTGGGTATGTATGTGAACTAAAAATGTTGGCACATTTAAATGCGTGAAGAAATCTGTCCTTGTCAGTCACCATCAACTGGACGACATGGAAAATAGCATAATTTCCCTTCCTTGTGAATACTAGCATTTCAACTGCCAAAAGATTATCTTCTGAAATATCTGGCCATGGAAATCTGAGCAATGCCATCTGTTAAGGGGCTCATATCGACACAACTTGGAAGGATCATGAGACTTAGAAGAAAATATAATATAACATATATATTCACACACACAAGCTCCTATTTGTAGCTAGCAACACTAAGAATTAAGTGTCATGGCATTTTATTTGCAAACATTTAAAATTTTCATCCTGTATTTTCCTTTTTATTTTCCTTCCTTCCCTCCCCTTCCTTCTCCTATTTCACACTTTTTCTCTCTATTTCTCTTTCTAATTTGAGAAGCACTCCCTGAGACATTTTGTCATTGGAGTTGTTATGGTATATTTTGCCTCCATTTGTCTAAGTCATGATGATTTATATTTTTAATGGTTTTAACTGATCAATAAAAAAGTTGTTTTGGCAGCAACATTGTGGGTTTCCTGTTATTGGACATTTTATCAGGAGAGGTGACATTTAAGGGAAAGTAGAGGAAACTAATAACTATTGAATACCAGTTGTGGTTCAGGTACTGTGCTAGGTACTTGACCTACGAATTATTCTTTAAACCACAATAGTCCTGTCACTATTTTATAAAGAAACAGTGAAGCTGACCTCGTTCATGTTGGAGCTGTAATTCCCTCTCACTGTCTATAGCTCTGAAGCCTGTGTTCTTTCTTGTCCTAAATTCCAGTATCTGGTGGTGTGACCTTGGAGAAGTCAGTTATGTATGGATTTACATCATCACATTCCAGAAAAAGGATTTGAAGTAGATAAATCATCTAATCTCTCTGGATTGCAGTTTCTTTCTCAAAAAATGAGGATTTCAATTCAATTAGCCCTTGAATATTGTGGTTTGATAACCTCCATATGGACTAGACCGCCCCCAAATGCCCAGATTAAGTGGTATGTGCCTATCTCATATGTATAATATGCATTTTACTATGAATATTTATTTCAATGCAACTCTCAATTCTTTGCAAATTCTCAAAATCTGTCAAATTCTCTTGCCACAGAACTGTATTAAGACGTTTATTTAGCATGCAACAACATGGAACAGCATTAGTTCCGTGCTTGTTGTTAAAGATAGAAATCCCTTTCCAAGATTCTGAATTTCCGAATTTTTGAAGCACTGTAAATCACAGGCAATGGCTAAAAGTACTCTCTGTCCAGATCACAGACCCTTTCAAGGCTTGTTTCACAACTTGAGTGACTTACGATGTGCCTTGAAGGGTCCTATATCACTTACAGTCATGTCAAATATAGCAAGAAGCTAACGCCATTGTTACCCTACACTTTGGTCACAAACAGTTCTTCACACTTATCATATAGTCATTTTTTCATGGAGTCAGTCATTCACATATCATCTCCTAATTGCCTACTATGTGCTACATAAAATGCCTCTGTGTAGTAATGAACCAAAAAGATGTGGAATATGCCTCGTAGGAGTTTACAGTCTAGTAAACGAGAGAGGAAATAAGCACACACATACACATACACACACACACACAGTGATGTGTACTATGAAGAAAACAAATGGACTGCTATGATACGTCAAATCAGGAGATGGGGAGCTGAGAGCCTATGAAGCAGCCACCATTGTGAAGAGAAGTGGGCAGAGCACTCGGGGCAGAGAGAAGAGTGTGACTTGGGCCAGATGACAGGGTTCCATGTACACACTTGGACAAGCTGAACCCCCCCTTAGCTGTGACACTGCAGCTTTTAAAGTAAGCCAACTGAAAACAGGAAAGACTGTCCACCTTCCTGCCTTCTTCAGGCCTCATAGAAGACAATTTCCTACAGAAACATCATTTCTCCTGAAAGTGATGTTTTATGATGTGTTGTGATACCTGTACCTAAATCTACAGAATTAAATTGAATTTAAAATGAATATACTCTATAGCATGACTATAATTTCTCAAGTATCTTTTTCTAATGGACTTATGGTTCTTTCTTCTTCTTTTTTTTAAATAGGGCAAAAGAGCACCGGAAGTCAAAAGCTCCCAGACCTAGTCCTGGCTTTGGCACTCACTCTATGGTCCTAAAAGAGTCCTCGCTCTCCCTTGAGCCCTGTCCTTCATTTGTAAAAAGAAGGATTGGCTGTGAGGTATGTGAATCCTTTAAGCCATCTCCAGCTGTAAAATTCTATGATGATCAAAAAGCAAGCTAAGGCTCTGTCTGAACGTTTAAGGAATCCAACTTACGGTGCTGAGGACACAAATATGAAAATATGCACAGGAGATGTATTATTATTACTATAGAAGTCCTCTTTAAACATAATTCATAGGCATTTGCCAAAAAATGCTAAATTAACTGGTGAAATCTCCCTCAAGTCAAACCTACAGTTTGAAAACAAATCTAAAACAATTGTATTGCAGGAGTTATTTTAAAAGAACTAGTTTCAATAATTTATTATCAGAAAGCAATGATGAGATGATTCATTACAAATTCAAGACACAAGCTTCCTTCAGAAACTATACTTCTTTGCTATAAAAAAGAACTTTTAATAATGCAACTACCTGATGAAAACCAGCATATCAGGTCTTCACTTAGAGTATAATCATAGTTTTGCCAGCTCTGTAACATTCATGTTTGTAAACAGTTTGAATGCCATATAACTATCTGCTTTCTCCTAATACTCTCACTGAATCTCTCTGTTAAATGTCTAAAAAAGGCATTCCAGAATTGAAGAAAGTCAAATTAAAGCTATATCCATTTAACCTTACAGTTTGGACATAGCGCTTTATGAAGTAAAGTGACATTCAACAGTATTGCACAACTCAATCTAAACTGAATTGATGTTCTTTTGTTCTCCTTCTTGGCATTCAAAAAGTGGATTTAAGATGCATCATTAAAATGTTTACGTTTGAAGGGAACGAGTTACCCATGTTCTCTCTGTCTTTCCTTGTCCCTGCAGTGCTTCTCCCCATGATTAGGCACATACTGTAGCACTTGCCCGATTTCCTCTCCAGTGGATGACGGGACTGCCCTAGAAGCCTCCCCACAGGGCAGTGCCACATCTGTCCCCAGCCGGTCCTCCAGAGCCCTGACAAGATGGAGCGCCAGGACTGGTGGAGAGTGGTGGGCACTCCATTCATTCCCATACCCCCCAATTCAACAGGTGCTTCCTACAGACTCACTTCGCCCATCCCACCGGCCATTCATGTACTTACCTAATGATATTCCTAACACTCTGCAGCCCCAAGACCTTTGCGCTTGTGGCCCCCTCCCTCTGATATTCTCTTTCCCAAATCTTCAGAGTCCATTCCTTACTTCATCCAGGCTAGCGCTGAAATGTTACCTCTGCAGAGAGGTCCACCCTGACAACTCTACATGATGACATAGCCCCATAACATTCTATTTCCTCACCATGAGTTACTTTTCTTCTTGCATTTATTTGACATCATTTATGTGTATTTGCTTTTTTCTCTGGCTCCCTCCACTGGAACGTGAGGTCCAGGAAGGTACGTTGTTTTGCTCACTGCAGTATTCCCACCATGTAAACCAGCCTCTGGCATGGAGGTGCCATTCAGTATATTAACGCTGGATGAGTGAGTAACTCTTCTGAGCACCTCCTCTGCACTAGGCCCTAGCCTGAGCCAAGCAGGAGATGCATCCAAGAGGAAGACACACCCAACAGCAAGGGAGCAGACCCCAAACAAGGACAGAGCTGCCTTAAGCACAGATGCTGTTCTCCCCGTTGCCAGCCCCTTCTCTTCCACTGCAGTGGCCATGCTGTGCTTCAGCCGGGCACTGCTGGCTGGAATATCAGGAATGACCCCAGGATCAGGGGCACATGTGAGCACCTACGCCATATGTAGTCTAGATTCTTCATTCAGCCTTAGATTCATTATCAGAGAGTTCTGCTCAATAGCTCTGTCTTTTGACTTAAGGATGTGAAACAACAAGTACAGAGGTGGGTTCTTACCTACTTCTTTCTCATTACCCTCAACATCTACACTTTTTCCACTCTGAAACACAGAAATTATAAAAAAACTTCTTTTGGAGAAACAAAGGGGGATCGAGAGGAGAGTTTATTGCACAGAGCTCTAGACTGTTCTGTCTTTAAGAGCTTGGTTGTTTAATTTTACAAAGTAAAAAACATGATTATGTATATTGTTTTGGCATAGAAGACAATTTATTTACATGTATAATGGCTCAACACAGCCAAGTTTCTCCTGTAATATTTAAGTATCCATGTGTTCTGCTGATGTGTTCAGAGAGGCCCTGCAGTCTGACTGTCGAAAGCACGGAGCATCAGTGTCTGAACACACACTGCTGCTGGGGAAGCAAGTCAAGCTAAAAATGTTCTGTATCCTGAATCTTCTTATACAATCTAAAAATTAAAACTGCCATATTTACTTGCATAATTAATGAAGTCAGTATAAGATGTGTAAGCAGAAAAATGCTGCTTCTGCTCATCAAGTGCTTATTTTCCTTGCTATGGGCACTTTTCTTTCCTTTTTAATTTTTCCCTGCATATGTACCATGGCTCCTGAAACTCACTGGCCACACAACATGTTTTGGAGTGGGTTTCTTAAACTACATTTGGTTAAAAGATGCTTCATCACAAGAAAATCAAAAGATTTCATGGTCAATAAATTTGGTGACAGTCATAGTAGAGGCTCTGACAAGTTCTGCGACAAATATGTATGAATAAATTTATTTAAACCAGTGTTCCTATGCTTTTGTTTTGAGACCTTTTTTCACAGAACAACACATCTAGTGAGACAAAGATCTGTGGGGTACTGACTTGGGAAATGCTTATTTCAGAGTCTTTTGGTTCATGCTCTTCTGTCTGCCATCATTCCCCTTTCCTTCTCCCAACCCTTTGCATCTGCCATGACACTGCTCATCACTCACAGCCTATTTTAAACCTTCTCCTGGGAGATTACCCTGCATCCCTCCCTCTCTCCTTACTGCCCTTCCTTCCAATAGTTATTTTTCCCACATCTATTATGTGCCAGGCTCTGTGCTTGGCTCCCAGGATATAAGAACAACAGATTCAAAATTCCTTGAGGAGTTTTAGGGATGTGGAGAAACATCCAACCCCAGCTAAGCTGATAACTGGGCTCAACCATGAAGATTTAGTGAAGTGATCCAGAAAAAAGGGGATAGAGGATTGTATATGTATGCAGATGAGAAATTGGGAGAGGGTTATTTGAAACACATGGCACATTGTGGGCAAAAAAAAAAAAAAAAAATCGCATGACTTATAGGAATCTACAAATTTGACTGCGCTCCTTAGAGGACAGGGACAGAGGAAGGGGGTGGCCTGAGAAGGAGAATGCTGTAGAGGTGAGAATTAGTGGGATCAGGGAGGGGTTTGCATACTGACATACTGAATTTATCCTCTAAGCCAGAGGTTCTCAATCTAGACTGTGCATTTGCATACCTGGAGCTTTAAAATACCTATTCACACACCTGGCATCTGTTCAGATTTAAGTTATCTGGAGTAGAGACTTTGTTGGCTTTATTTTTGCTTTTAAACTTCACAGGTGATTTCACATGCAGCCAGGGTTGAAACCACTGTTGGATGCCTTGGGAAATTTGGAAGCTATTGAAAGATTTTAAAAAGAATGAAACAAAATCAGATTTATATTTTAGAAATATTACTTTAAAGAAAAACTAAAGATGTCTATGATAACAGAATGATATTTACCTCTGAGAATCCCTGGCACTTATGAGCTATCCAAGAAACATTTGGTGAAAGAATAAATAGGAACCATTTATTCTAATCGTGGTAGACACTAGAGCGCTTGCTCCCAAGACAGGCGAAGGGAGGAATGACAGCAATAGAAACAGAGCTCTCTAGTATGGAAGGAGAGCAGGATGGCATTCTCTCAGATCTGACCTCTCTGTCAGAACCTTCTCTGTGGGCAGTTTGGTGCAGAGGCGAGGAGCATGAGGGTGGAATCAGACAGAACTGGGTTCTACTTGCCATTGGACACTTACAACTGTTAACTCTTGGGCAAGTTATTTATTCTCATTAAGCCTCAGCTTTAATATCTGTAAAACGGGGATGATGATAAGACAAATGAGGTAATGTTCAACAATCATTTAGTCTAATGCCTGACACAGAGTGAAAACTCACTAAATGTTCAGGAAAAAAAACCTTACAACTCACATGCACTTCCTGGGAATTAGATTTCTCCCCTCTCTGTTGCATGTGTGGCCACCACACACACCAATTACGATGAGAAGCTTCACCTACAAAGCACAGCTGCCACTACACCCCAGGCACAGGCAAGGGCCTTCTTAAAGTAAACATCTTGAGGTGCCAATATGACAACACAGAAACACGTACATGGCTCATAACTGGCCCTGAACTGCACTTCCAGGAGAACAGTGAATGAGGAGTATCCTCCCCCAGCTGCATGACGAGAGGCATGGCGGAGGGCTAGCAGCGGCCAGACCCGCAGACGGTATGGCAGGCTGTGGGAGCGAACACTGAAGGGTCCAAACCAAGGAAAGCTATTGAGAATATGAATATTATAAAATTTTATGGCTGTTTTAGTAATTATAAAATGTCAGCCTTATAGAAAATATAGCATTTATTCAATTGTCTGTCAAATATTTACAAAAGCTGATCAAATATATATGATTTAATAATTAAATAAACATTAGAAGAAATATATAGGCTGCATGATTTAACCAGAATGCAATAGACATAGTAATTAATAATAAAAATATAAACAAAACTAAAAAAATAATAGTTAAGATTAACTAAATATTACAAACACTGCTTTAGGCATTTTACTTGTATTTATTAATTTAAGGCTGCTAATCATCCCTTGAAGTATTTATTATTACTGTCTGCATATTACAGATAAAGCTTAAAGAAGAAGATAAGCGAATTGCCCAGCTAATTAAAGGCAAAGCCAGCACTGGTATTCAGAAAGTCTTATGTCAAAACCTTCAGCTTGAGGCTGGCCCAGGGGCATAGTGCTTAAGTTTGCGTGCTCCACTTCAGTGGCCCCGGGTTTGTGGGTTCAGATCCTGGGCGTGCACCTACACACCACTCATCAAGCCATGCTAGGGCGGTGTCCCACATACGAAATAGAGGAAGACTGGCACAGATGTTAGCTCAGGGCGAATCTTCCTCACCAACACAAAACAAAAAACTTTTAGCGTAACCACTATTCTACATTGCCTCTCGAACACTTGGAAATGAAATTTTCTTTCTCAGAAAGAAAGTTTAAATTAGAATACAGATTTTTTTAAATAACAAAAGAAATATAATCCAAGCAAGAAGAAAAAACTAATAAAGTCAAAAGCATAAACTAATGAATTAAGAAAAGAACATTAATATACCCAAAGATTCAATAGGCTGTCTTTGAGATATGCATAATAATAACATACAATCGTATAGTCTCTTATAGAAGAATGATGATTAGCAATATTCCTTCCACCAGCAAGAGTAACAACAGTGCAGGGGCTGGTGTCATGCAGAATTCACCGTGTGCCAGGCGCTGGGCTAGGCGCTTCACACACTACATCAATTAACCCTCACAGTAAACCTTCATGTTAAATGCTCTAATAATACCCATTTTACAGATGAGGAAACTGAGTCTTAGAGAGTTTAATTAACTTGCTTAAGTTCACCCAATGACTAAGTGCCTGGGCATATGAGTGCCTGTGTGCAGGAGTTCAAAATCAGGTTTTGAATTTATGCCTGCTCGACTCCAGAACCCAACCTTGTATGATTATACATGCAGCCACTCAGAGAAAAAAAATATCTAAAATTGAGAATGAGAAAGCACACATAACAAATAAATGAAGAATAGTAAAATTTAAAAGAGAACTTTAAGAAAAGTTTTGTGGCACATAAGTTAAAATCTCTATTAAATGACTGATTTTTTCCAGGAAAATGTCATTGACCCAAATTGATGTAAGAAGTAGTTGAAAAATCCAATAACCATGAAGAAAGTGGGAGCTGCTGTTTAAAAGCAAAACCTTTTAATAGGAAAAACAGACCAAGAGAGTTTTATAAGCAAATTTTCTCAAGCTTTAAGAGGCAGATAATTCCCTTACCACGTAAATCTTTGCAACCCATCAAAAGAGTGCTATGGAACAAGACAGACAAATGGAGACAGCATTACAGAGGGCGAGGCAGACCATAAAGCAGCCATTACTATATAGGATGGCTTCAAATAAGTTCTGTGAGGGTGATGGGGTTGAGAGGCATCCTACTTCAGAAGCTACTGCCAGGACAGCCCTCTCCGAGAATGAGAATTGTTATCGGAGTACTGGTGTGAAAGACAAGAAGCAGCTGGATGCGGTAAGATACGAAGAAACAGCTCTCAAGGCACAGAGAATAACAAAGGAAAACCCTGAGGCAGGAATGCAAGGAACATGTACAAGAAATAGACAGAAGAACAGAAAAAAATATTCACAGTGAAGAGACAGAAAGGTATGAGATCATTTTGGAGAGGTGATTCAGGGAACCAGTTGACAGATGATGGCAAGAGTTATGGTGGTAACGGGAGAAGGTGAGATGTGGGAAGTTCTGAATTGTATTTTGCAGATGCTGATATTCAATATACAGGTATAATATGTACACTATCTATATATGTCTATATGTATACCAACAAGGAGGCACAATTAAATTGCAAAATAAAACTCCTTCTGTAAGTGGTTTGGCATAATGCTATGAAATGTAATAAAAGGCACTGTCAGAAACTGAGCTCGGGATGAGAGATGTGGTTTATTAATAATGATAAGGTGCTTCTTTAGGAAATAAAATCATTTTACAACATTTCAATCCATCTTGATGGTCCCTGGTAACACTCACCTAAGTGCGAATAGAAGGTTTTCTAAAGTGCACTGACCCAAATGCTTGCTGCATTTCCTTCTAAACTCCATTAGGATTCCATTTCCCACTGGAATCATAAACCAGCTATATAACAGATTTAGGGACACACAGCAGCTTCTATCAGCTCCCCCCTTCTGGCTTTGTTCACATGTAATTTCACAGATTTTTCAGTCACTTTCAGAGACGCATGTATCATAAAAGAGACAACAGTGGACTAGGGTCAGAAAATCCAGATCCATGTTACCTTTGCCGCTAACTAATAAGGGTGCTGAGTCTCAGTTTATCCATCTGCAAAATGAGAAGCCCAACGGCTGTTGTGTTGTGCACGTGGTAGAATTACTGTGAGAAGCAAATTAGTTAAGTGATGTGAGAGGAATTTTGGAAATTTTAAGATGTAAGATTTGGTTATTCTGTAATAATTTATACTTGGAAGTCATGAGTTCAATAATGCACTGACATCAACTGGAATAAGAGTCAACCGAGTCAATTCAGAATGTTTATAGGATTTGCATTGACTTCTGAGCCAGGGCAGGTTAACGACATAATGACCAGCCTGGAGTGGAAGTGTACTGCTACCAACACACAGATGGGCCTAAGAGCTTCATCTCCAGGATGTGGGTGTGGGGATCTCTAAGTCTTGCAGTTCAAATGAATCTTTGAGTACATGAGACCAGTAACTCAGTTGAAATCAAGAGACTGCTTTTTCTAAGATTTAATTTCCTGTGTGGGTAGCCCCAATACAAATTCTTCCCTCACAAAAGTCTACTAAAATTCTACTTATTTCCCCATAAGGGTGTTTAAGAATTCAGAATATCTGATTAAAAGGGATTATCCGAAACAAAATTCTTCCTGCTTAAACTACATCCATTCACATAAATTACAAGCAGTGCCCTTCTAGGAGGCAGGAAAAAAGGTACAATTGAAACTCAAAAATAACTTGTGATGGAAATATATGGAAGGGAATTGAAGAAATAACCACGATATAGACCAAATCCTACTTACTATCCAAGGATCTCACTTCTTTCTGAGGTCTCAATTAGACTGTAGAAAAGAGTTTCATAACCAGTAAACATTCCTTACTAACTGCAGTCCTCTAAAGGCCTTCTGAAATTTATTTTTTAAAATTATTTATTCACTAATTTTTTTGCTTGAGGAAGACTGTTGCTGAGCTAACATCTGTGCCAATCTTCCTCTACTCTGTATGTGGGATGCCACCCCAGCATGAACGGTGTGTAGGTCTCCTCCTGGGATCTGAACCCACAACCCTGGGCCACCAAAGCGGAGCATGTAAACTTAACCACTGCACCACCAGGCTGGCCCCAATTTGTTTTATTTTTGAAAGCAAAGCCAAAATATTTATTTTAAGAGAACATTAAGATTGAATAAACTTATTGACACAACCTCTTTCAAAGAATTCAAAGTGCAGCCCTATATTATCATCTCAATGATATAAGAAAAATTGAGTTAAGTAGCATTTACCATTCAGTGACCATAAAGGTACCATGGACAAAGGTCACTCAGCCAAGTGGCCAAGTCCTTCCTGTGGAGAAGACTATGTGTGCCCCACCTGTGTCAACACAGTTACAGTCCTGATTAAATGTGTACTAAGGATGAGCAAGAGTCCCCAGGATGTGTCACCTCGAACTTCAAAATTTCTGTTACGGCCATTGCTCTAATTAACTCTGGGAGTTGAGATTGTTAACAGTGAAGACTAGATCTTATAACAAAGTATGTTTGTTTTAGGATACAGTATCTGTGAGACTATACTTGCTATATAAATTTGTCTTTATCCTGCAAAAGTATAATTACCAACCCCTTCCTTGAAATATGATTCCATGATTCCATTACACGGAAGCATGTGATTCCATGAATGTTTTAGAGAAAGTATTAAAAGACTTCATCTTATAAATCGTTCTTATACAAATTAACAATGAACTCTTAAATTTATTTACAAAGCAATAGATGGTTTTGAACACTGTCGTTAGTCAATAAATGTTCATGTAAATCTGATCTAGCAGGAAATATTACAACTAAATGAATAAGAAAAAGTTACCAATTACTATATGCATATATTTATTTATTTTTTATTTATTTTGTTTATTGCTTTGAAACAGTTTTAAAAGTGTTATACCAAATAAGTTAAACTGACTGTTCATACATGATCATTTTTGGCATTGTAGTTATTTTCCAAACATTGCTAAAAGGTTGATTAATTTAAAATGGTCTGATCAATTGTATATGCCTCTGACCATTAGTAAGCATATTTTTTGTGGGAAATTTTATGTGTGATCTATGACAAGGAGCATTTATTTGGTGACATACTTTTAATATGCCTTGACGGTAACAATAAAAAAAATAAGTCCAAATCTTTTGTTCAAAAACAACATTCACTGGAAACCAAAGTCATATTACTTCTTGTCCAGGGACACTTCTTTACAGCTGATATGATAAAGATTCCTAAACAAATTGCTTTATGTTAGATAACTGAAGTAACTTTATAATTTTAGATCGAAACATTCATGTACTGTACATGACAAGTAAAAATTATACTTGAATTGAAAGTGATTCCTTTTGTTATTTTAAACATTATTTACAAACATGAAAATATGGCATTATTGTATTGCACAATTTGCTGAAAAATACATACACAAAGCTGATGTTTCTTATGCAATTCGCTAGTAACTGTGATGCCAACTCTATCTGATCAGCACTGTGCCCCCAGTGGCCATGGCTAAAAGCACGGACGCATCAGAAGGAAGCGTGCATTTCAGAAGGAACAAACATATTCTCCAACTGCTGGATTTTAAAAATATTTTTGAAAGTAACTTCATTTCGCAACATTATTTGATGGAGAGAAAAAGACTGATTCTACAAACTGTTTAAAAGGAACTTGTGGCAATTCAGACTAAAAAACTTTGCAGCTGGCCTGAGCCTTCTGTGGTCAAAGTGGCCCCAGTGACCAAAAGTGAGAGTCAGAGGGGCATCTGGCAACCCACAGACAGATACATCTGGTAACCCACGTGGAGGGAGAATTCCATCAGAACTCACATCAGAACTTGTGGGTCTGCTTTGATGTGGAAAACAAATAGGTGACACACTATGGTATGGAATCTTTGAAACTGCCGCTTCTAGGGAGGCATCAGGAATACCTTCAAATAACTGCCTGTGTGATTGGAGAATCTGTAATACAGCAACAGAAATTGCTCTTACATGATGAAGTCCATGTCCCACTCCTGTGAACAATGCTCTTTCTCCAATCAATTCATTGTAACAACTTCCATCTCCTTTCAACTATTTGCTGAGTAGCAACCAAAATTAAAGCATATCCATATTGAAAAAATATTCTCCTCTGTATGTCTTTTAAGAAGTCAGTAATCACCAAAATGAGAAATTTTATCCTGAAAATGATATGACAATGAAATACAACTTCGTAGGGTATTTGAAATGTACAGATGTTCCAAATTGTCACAAAATAATCTGAAATTTCTGCTCATAAACCCTCTCTAAAAGAACTGCTTGAGATTGTACTCCAACAAATGAAAACTATGTGGATATAAAACTGGAATACATACACACACAGGCATTTATGGACACAAACAGCCCATCAAGTCAAAATTGCAGTGAGCAAGAAAACCAGCACAATGCTGTGTTTAGTCCAAATAATTATTAATATACAATGCAAAAAGTGCTAAATATATGGAACTAAAATCTCTTGTGGGTACAAAATGGAGGGTAATATGCATATACTCAGGGCAGAAGCAAGTGGAAAGGATGAGAGTGCATAGGTCCTTTTCTTGTTTGGGGAAAATACTCATTAACTCTAGGTAAAAAATATACATTTAAATATATGTATAAATAGGATGTATAACTTCAAACTAACACAAGGGAAAATACTCTGTAATCGAAGGGAAAATACCCTCTATCAGTTATGAAAGAAACAGGAAGAGAAAAACAAAAGTAAATAGTAAATTAGGATGGTAAACAGAAAAAACAAAAAGATGCCAGGAGTAAGGACCTAAAGGTGAGATCAAAGACAATCCATCACTGATGACCTCATTTAACTTGACTTCCACAGGGGTCCACAATTGCTTTCTTCATAAGGCTTATCAAAATTTTTAATTATTTTATTCTTTCTTGTTCGGCCCTGCTCCACTAGAATGTACACACCACAAGGGAAGAGATTACCACTTTTTAGTCACCAAAATATTATTCGTGACTTGTACAGTACCATATGCTCTTTACATCAGACAAATTAAAATAAAATAACGAAAAAAGACACAAATTAAATAGTTGGTACACACATACAATAGGCTAATGCTAATAAAAATCAAGCAAGCGTGCACATACAATAGACAAAATAGAAGTCAAGGTGAAAAGTACTGAATAAGATAAAAAGGTTTACTTCATATTGAGAAAAGTTATAATCTACCACAGAGATATATTGGTCATTTATTAACATAATTGCAAAAAATGAACAAACAAACAAATTTAAAAGACTGTCAAAAACAGAAGAAGCAATAGCCGTGTCTACAATCACATTAGAATAATTTAACATTTCTAAGAATATGATAGATGAAGAAGACAAAAAATAAGTAAGCCTACAAACATTATGGCTAGATAATTATCATGCATAGAACTTGTCACCCAACAAAGAGAATATACTTTTGAAATAACCACAAAATAGTAAAAAAAGAAAAGAAAAAGTCATGTAGAAGGTCACAAAGAAAATTTTAAAACACACCAAAAACTGTAAATCAAAAAGACCATGCTTGACCATAATGCAATTAAATTGGAATTTAAAAAGAAAATGGCAGCAACGATGCCCACAACAAATCCAAACCACTTGGAAATAAAGATACATGGCACGTAGCTGGAAGAAAAGATTCCGTATCGTATGAATGTGAATTTTTCTGATGTTATACTAAAGGATCACTGCAATCACAGTGAAAAGCCTAAGAGGATACTTTAATGATCTCATCAAACTGACTGCAAAGTTCACTAGGAAGGGAAGATTAAACTTATCAATAAATGGGTAAATGAAATCTTTTAAAAAGCAAAGCTGGAAGCTGATTCACACACCTGCAGAGTACCACAGGCCCCAGGCTGCCCAAAAGACGCACGGCACGTGCCCTGTACTCACGGAGGCAGCACATCACTTAGGATTCAACTTGAGACACCTGTTACTCCCTCTAACAATCTACAAATCGCTTGTAAAAATTAAAATTTTAAAATATTCAAAAAATATCAAAGTTAGTAGTTTCTTTGAATTCCATATATCCTAATTAAGCAATCTATCTATTCATTTACTGAATTTTCATTATCTGCCAGATATTTTCTCCTTGATCCCTAATGACCCTTGTTTCAATCATGCTGTAGGGTTTCCAACGTTCTTTCACATACCTGATTTTAGCATCCACATGCAACAGGTGCATTAGTATCATCCTAATTTATAAACAAACAAACAGCCCTGAAGTTTAGTTTGCTCAAATCTATGTGGCTGTGAGTGACGGGGCTAGGTCTGGATGCCAGGCCTTAGCCATGCTCTTGTACTTTACACTCTGCAGCCCTGCGGGGCCAACACCAGGGGACCTTAATTCACAGTTGAGATCAAATGGCATTCCCCAAACCATTCCATATGCTCACAGGCTCATGCCACTAAATGGGTTATCACTAGTCTGTTTCCCTTCCCCATTTCTCCGTTTATCAAATCGTTAACAAATGCTACTTTCATGAGGCCTGTCCTTTCTGATAAATTTAGGTAACCCTTCCTGTGTTCAATGGCATAAATAGATGGAGCTTTATGGGAACATGGGACAGAGATACCCAACAGAGTCTGGGGAGAGTCAGGTAAGCCCCTTACTTGCATTTGAAGGATGAGAAGGACTCAGCCAAGAGAAGGAAGGCTGGGATTAGGGAATGGCCTTCTAGGCAGAGGGGGAGCATCAACCAAGGAAAGGATGTGAGGAAGGGTACACTGCTGCTGATGCACACTATGAGACACGAGACTGAAAAGGTGGACGGGGCCAGTTCATGGAGTGGCTTGTCTACCACACAAGGGAGCCTGGATTTTATCCTGTAACTAATGAGGTGCCAAGGAATGGATGCAAGTGAAGAGGAACATTTTTGGTGGAGCCCTGTGGGGTTGGGTGAAGAACTGATATCCAGAGTAAAATTATTAGAAGGAGGAAAACCTATTAGGAGAAAAACAGACAGCAAATTCTTCTCACAGGAATGCACAGAGCCTATTTTGAATTCTAATTCTTTTTTTTTGCTTAAGGAAGATTAGCCCTGAGCTAACATCTGTCCCAGTTTTCCTCCATTTTGGATGTGGGTTGCCATCATAGCATGGCTTGATGAGTGGTGTAGGGCTGCACCAGGGACTGGAACCCACGAACCCAGGCTGCCAAAGCAGAGTGCAGTGGACCAAACCACTACACCACAGGGCCAGCCCTGTTTGGGCTTTTTTGGTGAGGAAGATTTGTCCTGAGCTAACATCTGTTGTCAATCCTCGTCTTTTTGTTTGAGTAAGATTGTCCCTGAGCTAACATCTGTGCCAATCTTCCTCCATTTTCTATGTGGGATGCTGCCACAGTATGGCTTGATAAGTGGTATGTAGGTCCATGCCTGGGATCTGAACCCGTGAACCCTGGGCCGCAGAAGAGGAGTGCACGTCCTTAACCACTATGCAACCTGACCAGTCCCTGGTTTTGAATTTTTTAAAGAAGAATATTTCAAGACAGAAGTCTTACACTGAGCACATTGGCCAACTCTTTAATCTCAAACATTGAGGTAAAAAGTTGAGGTGAGTGATACCATCTCTTGTTTAGATTTAAAGGGTAAATTCAACAGCATGTCTTATATAGAGCAAATTCTTAAATAAAATTCTTAGCGGGAATCCAAATGATTTAGAATCCGGAATTAACTTACCCCTCCATCCATATTGAGCTTTTAGGAGAAACATGAAAATAAGAATAAGAAAAAAGCAGGACTTATTTTTTAAAAAGAAGTTTATGATCACACAGAATTACTTTTAACACAGTCTCTTTAGTTCAGCAGAAGTCCAATGAGATATGACATTCACAAGCATCATACTCTCCAAGATTGTCTAGAAAATATTTAATTATGTTGAACTAACTCTTAAACATAAAATCCAATTAACCAGAATAGCCTGTTCCTTGGAAATGTATTCCAATAAAAGTCTGCATAGTCTTTGAAGAATGAAAAGTCATCAAAAATGGATCTTCTCTAACACAGTTATCCCTTAGATTGCACTTTCTAAGCCTCTCATTATTTCATTCCCTAATCTTCTAACAGAACCTAATTTATATCCTGATACAGAAAATTCAAGAGACACACATGCAAGGATTCAGGCCATGCTTTGGATTCAACTCTTCTGGCAGAGACTGAACTTTAGTATTTTCATGGAGAATGAATTCTGCAGACCTTGGTCTGTCCTAGAGTTTCAATATAGTTTTCAAAGCACTCTGCTGCACATTATCTCACACCCTTTCCACAGCCTTTTAATACTGCAGATATTGTTACCTTTGACTTACAACAAAAGAACTGAGATTACAAGATATTAAATGGCTTTTTTCCTAAGGCCACAAAACCCTGAAAGTGCAGAGCTAGCACAGCACTCTTGCGTTTGCTATTGTTAAAATGAGCAACCTTTGGCAAGTCATGAAACCTCCTTGGAGTCCTTCCATCTTTCACTAGTAAAATGTAGAGATCGGTCTGGGTGGTTCTTCCTTCTCTTGCAGCTCTACAATTCTATGATCTACAACCCCGAGAGCACAATGCTCGAGGTCCCTAACACTGAGGCATCAGGGAACCTTGTTTTTCTGGGATTAACTTTTCTTACTGGCTTTATGGATCCCTATTCCTCTCCAGGAGCAGTTCTCAAAGTGTGGTTCACAAACTGCTGGGGGCCCAAGACCTCTTCAGAGGGTCTGTGAGGTTAAAATTAAGAAATTACCTGTCATTTCACCGTGTTAATATTTGCACTGATTATACAAAAGCAATAATGAGTCAAACCATAGGCACCTTAGCACCAAATCAAAGCAGTGGTACCAAACCGTATGAGTAGGCACCGTTTTCTTCACCACCTTAGCATGGCAGTACAAACAAAAGTGAAAAACAAAACAAAATAACAACACCAAATGCCAGTTCAAGAATGTCCTTGATGGAGTGATGAAAATTAATTTTATTAAACAGTAATTCTCTTTTCAATAGTCTGTATGACAAAATTGGAGGTATGCATAAAGCACTTCCACTGTATGTTTAAGTGTGATGGTTTTCACAAGAAAAATGACTTGGGTGATTGATTGAGTTGCAAGCTGAACTAAATGCATTTTATATAAAATGCCACTTTTACTTGGAAGAATAGCTAACAGAAAACTATGAATGGAGTGATACGGTCATTTCAAAGAAAACAAATTACAGCATTCGTTACCGATGATAAATTGAAGCTTTCAAGCAAAACCTAGACGTTTGAAAAACTTGCATCCATCACAGTGGGCTGGAAAATTTCCCAATATTTAAAGACTTTTCTGATGAGATCAGTGGTAATATTAACAGATGTCACTTTTTAAATATTGTCAACATTTAGAAAATTTGGATAACTTAGTAAACCGACATTTTCCAAATGACTAATGCATGGGTAAAAGATCCACTCAACATGCTAGCTAGACTAATGGGTTTTAAGATAACAGAGCATCTAGCGTTTCCTATCTTTTTTGCTCATGTTCTTCCCTATTTCTACAATTCTCTCCCAATTTCTCTGTCTCTATATTCTTCTCATTCTTTAAGGTCTATCATATCTTGCATATAGGAGGTACTAAAAAGTATGTATTGATTTGTGTTAAATTTACAACACAAATATACTACAAGCCAAATCTTTCAAATCTCACCTCACTCAAGAAAAGACAAGTATTTATTGCCTATTTCCCTTAAGGTATCGAGGAATCAGAGGAACATGGAACACATTTTCTCTCTGGAGGACAGAAATGCTTCCTGCACTCCCTCCTCATGGCTTCCTGATCTCTTGTGATCTTTACCGCACACTGTGGGCAGCGTTTACTGGAGGCCTGTCAGTCCTATGCTGTCGGTACCTACTTCACTGCTCAGGAAGACTGCAAGCCCTTTGACCAGTTGCTTGATAGGTCCTAGCACAAGGAAGAATTCACTTGGTTCCCTGTACACAGTTTAAACACGAACATTTAAAATTACTTATTTGTTGTCTTTGCAAAATTTTTTGTCTTTATTTGTATCCCATCTTGATTCAAAATGGAACTAAAGCATATAATATTGTTAGGGTAATACATATGTATGCTTTACAGGTGATATTGCCTATGAATGAATTAGCTGACTCAGGATGAATGAGTAGGGCTTGCTCCTCTTCTCTATAGAAACATGAAAAAAATGATAGCAACTGCATACTTCATAATCATCTTCAAAATGCACTAATGATACCTGTTAGAAATGCAAATAGCAGCAAACTTTTGACCTCTTGACCACAGCGAGTGAATCTTTTTCTGTTTTGTGAATCTCGAACATCTAAGTTAAATCATTGCTTATAGGAGGCACTAAAAACACTTGCTGATTTGGGTTAAATTCTAAGACACATATACCATAAGCCAAGTAGAAACTTGTCTCTAGACTGAAGCTATTCATATTAGTTTATTTTCAAAAAGTAGAAAGCTCTCTGCCAGCTTTTTCTGAATCAAAACATATCTTAACAGCTTTCTATGTTTTATAGCATGAATCTTTTAAGTAATAAAGTTGTCCTGAGGATGATTATAGCACCACTTGAAGAAAGATATTAGATTTAAATAAGATTCAATTTATGTACTTTTATTTTCAAAGCTTTTTTAACATCTGATATATCCCATGTGCTTCTGAGCTTTTCTGATACAGGGTGGCTGAGGCCCAGCTTTCTAACAGAGGGATACTTTAATTAGAGAGCAAAGGATCCAAGCTCAGAAGGCATTTTTATTTCTACAGAGAAGAAACAAAACAGTGTACTATTCAAGTTAACGGAGAGAACTTGATTAAAACTCCAGGAAGGGAACTTTATTATGTATCTGAACCCCTAATCTGGCCCACTTATGCATAGAACTTAGAGGTTCAATTCTTTTTAAAAGATGATATACTAGGCCCATTTACAAATAAGCAAGTTAAGTTACATTTGAATTGAAATGTAAGTCTAGGCCATTAAAGGACTAATCAGATACTATGCAATAATAATAAAAGTCCACTGTTTTAGAAGCTATCAGTATTTTCTCCTTTCTCAAATCCCTGCTTTCAACTTGTATAGGTGCTTTTCAATAAACTAGGCCTTTAAAGGCTACTAAGATAGAATATATGAGAGTTATCTCTTCAGATGCTTAACCGTTTTGTATAAGATGAAAATGGAAATAAAATTGCTATTACTCTTTACCAAATTCTGCCACTGCTTTCACATTTTAATATTAGATATGCTTATTGGTAAAGGGTTTAAAATCAATGTGCCACATGGGATGAATGTTTATGGAAACACTGACTCAAATGTTAATGTAATGTTGTGTAAAATAGCAATTCCACCAAAAAGTGTCAGATTCTTAGGAATAAACACACACTGACTGAGAAAGAGGTTTTCTTGAACCACTCAGAGAATCCCATGGAACGATCACTTTGGCATGCCAGGTACCACTGAATTCCTTGTCTACTCTGTACTATGCACGACAGCTCTATAATCACCCCAACTGAGTAAAGGAGATGCCTTTCTTCATCAATTTCTTACAGTTCTCATTTTTCCTACTTGCATTCTTTGAACATCTAAGCACTTTCAAGAAAATAAACAAACAAACAAAACCACCCTAATACCTACACAAAAAGCCATAAGCCCTAGGTTGTGGTTAAAATTGTAATCTCTGAGGAAAGTATCTGCAAAAATATCGTGATTTTTCCCAGAGTGAACAGGAACGTGGTTCTGATTTCATCAGTCTACCTTCTCACACACCCAGGCATGTGCTGCGCCATCAGGACCCTTAGCTGACCTGAAATGCTCTCCTCAGGTCCCACTCTCACTTCTAGGAGAAGTGAATCCTTTCTCTGTGAGGTTGTCAGGGGAGTGCCCACCCGCCATATTTTTCTTTTTTCTTAAATCGTTTTGGACTTGCTCTCCACATTAAAATACTAACATTCTCTCTCTATATAAATATGTATATATAAATAATATGCATACCTGGTCCTTCAACAATTATTTTACGTACGTGTTCATTCAAAATACTTGTTGATGACCTCCTTTGGTTTGGATGCTGCAGAAAGCACTTCTCTTCACAATTAAACTCCAAGCATTCCATGTGGCTTACCCCCAGGACATTCAGCACCACATTCACCCCATGTAAGAGCTCAGTAAATATTAGATTGATAATAATGGGCAACATCATTTTGAAAGAAGCTATAGATCACGTTCAAAATAATGTGAAATAGACGAGAACAGAAGTACTTAGCATTCTCATTAGCATTACAAATTATAATTACAGATGAGACTGTCCTCTGCTTCTGTGACCTTACAGAAACCCGGCTCTGCACTTAACTGTGGCAACTCCAGAGTTTCCTCGAGAGAGCAGCTTAGACAGTGGCAGTGTAGTTGGGAAGTGGATGGGACAACATGGCAGAAGATCTGAGTGTGCTTCCCAGAGATCCCGGCAGAGCTGGGCCCGTTGCCCACGGCTGGGGCCTTAATAATGTATCTTCATACCCTTCTTCTCCACTTTTCATCCAAAGAATTTTCATTATTTCATTCATTTATTGAGATATCACGGCCCAGCACTTTTCTAGGCACTAATCAAAGTGTCTGGCACCTGTCTCTCAGGCCCCCTTCCTTCCACTTCACAAGCTGCTGTCATCTTGAGTGATTCCTATGCCCCTTAGATGAACCATCTGAGGCCCACGACGAATAGTTTCTGGGCGTAGTTAACTGCGAGGAACTTACACCCACTCTATAACCGACAGCTAGAAGCACTCCAATTCTAAAATCTTAAATTCTAAACTTGCACACTCAGAATATAGCTTTCCTCCTTCCTGTTTCTTTCTTTTATTCACTGGCCTTGTCACTTGACACCCCTAGGCCATTCAGAATGCCTCTCTCTATCGTTAGACCTTTTAGTAGCTTTCATTTCTACCCTCTAGTTTTACTGCAATATAATTGGCATGTAACTTTGTATTAGTTTAAGGTGTTTAGCATAATGATTTAATATATGTATATATTGTGAAATAATTACAATAAGTTTAGTTAAAATCCATCACCTCACATAGTTACAAAGTTCTTTTCTTACGATAAGAACCTTTAAGGTCCACTCTCTTAGCAACTTTCAAATATACAATATTGTTGTGTATAGTCATCATGCTGTACATCACATTCCCCGAATTTACTTATTTTACAACTGAACGTTTGTACCTTTTGATCACCTTCACTATTTCTCTCACCCTCTACCCCCACCTCTGTCAACCACCAATCTGTTCTCTGTTATAGTCTATGAGTTGTCTTTTAGATTCCACATATAAGTGAGATCAAATGGTATTTGTCTTTTTCTGTCTGATTTATTTCACATATATATATCATATAATCATAATTATCAAAATCATCATTATATATATATATGTTAGTGCCTCCTACATACAATAGTCTAAATTAAATGTTTGAGATTCACAAAGCAGCAAAAAAACTCATTTGCTATGGTGAAGGGGTCAAAAGTTTATCATATATATATGAGGAATATTAATATATATATATCACATTTTCCATTTTCTTTATCCATTCATCCACTGATGGACACTTAGGTTGTTTCCATGTCTTAGTTGTTGTAAATAATGCTGCAATGTACATGAGGGTGCAGGTATCTCTGTATTTCATTTAGGTATATACCCAGAAGTGGAATTGCTGGATCATATAGTAGTTCTATTTTAAATTTTTTGAGGAATCCCCATACTGTTATCCATAGTGGCTGCACCAATTTACATTCCCACCAATAGTGCACAATGGTTCCACACATCCTTTTCTCCACATCCTTCCAAGTATTTGTTATCTCTTGTCTTTTTGATGATATCCACTCTAATAGGTCTGAAGTGATATCTCGTTGTGGTTTTGATTTGCATTTTCCTGGTGATCAGTGATGCTGAGTACCTTTTCATCAACCTGTTGGTCATTTGTATGTCTTGTTTGGAATTATGTTTATCCAGTTCCTCTGCCCTTATTTAATTGAAATGTTCGTTTTTCTTCTATTAAGTTGTATGAAGTCTTTATATATTTCAGAATTTAACTCCCTATCAGATATACGATTTGCAAATATTTTCTCCCCTTCCATAGAATTTTCATTTTGTTGATGGTTTCATTTGCTGTGCAGAAGCTTTTTTTTTTAGAGAGATGTAGTCCACTTGTTTATTTTTGCTTTTTTTTTTACTGGAGTTCATAATAGTTTACATCATTGTGAAATTTCAGTTGTACGTTATTTCTTGTCTGTCACCACATAAGTGCTCCCCTTCACCCCTTGTGCCCACCCTCCTACCCCCCTTACCCTGGTAACCACTGAACTGTTTTCTTTGTCCATATTCAACATATGAATGAAATCATATGGTATGTGTCTGGCTTATTTAACTTAGGAAAATTTCCTCCAGGTCCATCCATGTTGTTGCAAATGGAATGATTTCGTTTATATTTATGGCTGAGTAGTATTCCATTATATATCTAGACCATATCTTCTCCATCCAATCATTGGTTGATGGGCACTTGGATCGTTTCCATGTCTTGGCTATTGTGAATAGTGCTGCAATGAACATAGGGGTACACATGTTACTTTGGATTGCTGATTTCAAGTTGTTTGGGTAGACACCCAGTAGTAGGATAGCTGGGTCATATGGTATTTCTATTTTCAGTTTTATGAGGAATCTCCATACTGTTTTACATAGTGGTTGCACCAGTTTGCATTCCCACCAGCAGTGTATGAGGGTTCCCTTCTCTCCAACATTTGTTAGTTTTAGTCTTAGTGATCATAGCCATTTTAACAGGTGTAAGGTGGTATCTTAGTGCAGTTTTTTTAAAAAGATTTTATTTTTATTCTTCTCCCCAAAGCCCCCTAGTACATAGTTGTATAAATTTTTAGTTGTGGGTCATTCTAGTTGTGGCATGTGGGATGTTGCCTCAGCATGGCTTGATGAGCAGTGATAGGTCTGCGCCCAGGATCCAAAGCTGTGAAACCCTGGGCTGCTGAAGCAGAGTGCATGAACCCAACCACTTGGCCATGGGGCCACTCCTATCTTGACAGTTTTGATTTGCATTTCCCTGATGATTAGTGATGTTGAACACCTTTTCATGTGTTTATTGGCCACCTCTAAATCTTATTTGGAAAAACGTTTGTTCATATCCTCTATTTTTTGATCGGGCTGTTTGTTTATTTGTTGTTCAGTGGTGTGAGTTCCTTATATATTATAGATATTAACCCCTTGTTGAATATATGATTTGCAAATATTTTCTCCGAATGGGTGGGTTGTCATTTTTTTGGCTCCTAGTTTCTTTTGCCTTGCAGAAGCTCGCTAGTCTGACCAAGTCCCACTTGTTTACTTTTTCTTTTGTTTTCCTTGTCTGAGAAAACATGGTATTCAAAAAGATCCTTTTAAGTTCGATGTCAAAGAGTGTGCTACCAATATTATCTTCCAGGACTTTTATGGTTTCAGGACTTAACTGCAAGTCTTTGATGCATTTTAAGTTTATTTTTGTGTATGACATGAGATAATGGTCTACTTTCGTTCTTTTGCATGTGGTTGTCCAGTTTTACCAACACCATTTATTGAAGAGACTGTCTTTTCTCCATTGTTATGTTCTTGGCACCTATGTTGAAGATTAGGGGTCCATAGATCTGCGGTTTTATTTCTTGGCTTTCAGTTCTGTTCAATTGATCTGTGTGCCTTTTTTGTACCAGTACCATGCCGGTTTGATTACTGTGACTTTGCAGTACATGTTGAAGTCAGGGATTGTGATGCCTCCAGCTTTCTTCTTTTTTCTCAGCATTGCTTTAACAATTTGAAGTCTTTGGTTGCCCCATATGAATTTTAAGATACTTGTTCTATTTCTGTGAAGAATGTCTTTGGGATTCTTATTGGGATTGTGTTGAATCTGAAGATTGCTTTCGGTAGTATAGACATTTTAACTATGTTTACTCTTCCAATCCATGTGTGTGGAATCTTTTTCCGTCTCTTTATATCATCTATTTCTTTCAGTAATGTCTTATAGTTTTCATTGTATATGTCTTTCACCTCCGTGGTTAAACTTATTCCTAGATGCTTTATTCTTTTTGCTGCGATTATAAATGGAATTGAAATTTTGAGTTTTCTTTCTGTAAGCTCATTATTAGAGTATAGAAATGCAACCGATTTTGTAAGTTGATTTTGTACCCTGCAACTTTATTGTAGTTGTTAATTATTTCTAATAATTTTCCGATGGATTCTTTAGGGTTTTCTATATATAAGATCATGTCTTCTGTAAACAGTGAGAGTTTCATTTCTTCACTCCTTATTTGGATTCCTTTTATTCCTTTCTGTTGCCTAATTGTTCTAGCCAAAATCTCCAGTACTATGCTGAATAGTAGTGTGGATAGTGGGCATCCTTGTCTTGTTCCTGTTCTCAGAGGGATAGCATTCAGTTTTTGCACATTGATTATGCTGTTGGCTATGGGTTTGTCACATATGGGCTTTATTATGTTGAGGTATTTTCCTTCTGTCCCCATTTTGTTGTGTTTTTGTCATAAATGGCTGTTGGATCTGGTCAAATGCTTTCTCTGCATCTATTGAGAAGATCGTGTGGTTTTTATTCCTCATTTTGTTAATGTGGTCTATCAGACTGATTGATCTGCAGATGTTGAACCATCCCTTTGTCCCTGGTATAAATCTCATTTGATCATCATGTATGACCTTTTTGATGTATTGCTGTATTCAGGTTGTTAATATTTTGTTGAGGATGTTTGCATGTATGTTCATCAGTGATACTGGCCTATAGTTCTCCTTTTCTGTGTTGTCCCTGTCAGGCTTTGGTATCAGAGTGATGTTTGCCTCGTAGAATGTGTTAGGAAGCATTCCATCTTCCCTAATGTTTTGGAATAACTTGAGAAGGATAGGTATTAAATTCTCTCTGAAAGTGTGGTAGAATATTCCAGAGAAGCCATCTGGTCCAGGGCTTTTATTTTTTGGAATGCTGTTGTTGATTACTGTTTCAATCTCTTTACTTGGGATTGTCTATTTCTTGTGATTTACTTGTGATTTTACTTACTATTTACTTGTGATTGTCTATTCGGATTCTCTATTTCTTCTTGATTCAGCTTTGGGAGGTTGTAAGTCTAAGAATTTAACCATTTCCTCCAATTGTCCATTTTGTTGGCATATAGCTTTTTGTAGTATTCTCTTATGATACATTGTATTTCTGTGGTATCTGTTGTTACTTCTCTTTCATTTCTAATTTTATTCAATGAGTGTTCTCTCTTTTTGTTCTTTGTGAGTCTGTTTGGGGTTTGTCAATTATGTTTATCTTCTCAAAGAACCTGCTTGTTGTTTCATTGATCCTTTCTGTTGCCTTTTTGTTTGAATAGCATTTATTTCTGCTCTGATTTTTATTATTTCTCTCCTGCTGACTTTGCTTGTTCTTCTTTTCCTAATTCAACTAAGTGTAGCTTGAGATTGCTTAATTGGGATTTTTCTTGTTTGTTAAGATGAGTCTGTATTATGATGAATTTCCCTCTTTCTATGGCTTTTGCTGCATCCCATATGAGTTGGTATGGTAGGTTTTCATTTGTCTCCAGATATTTTTTGATTTCTCCTTTAATTTCTTCAATGATCCATTAGTTATTCAATATCATGATGTTTAGTCTCCATGTCTTTCTCCCTTGTTCAGCTTTTTTCTTGTAATTAATTTCTGGCTTCATAGTACTGTGATTGGAAGCAATGATTGTTATTATTTCAATCTTCGAAATTTATTGAGGCTTGCCTTGTTTCCCAAATTATGGTCTATCCTTGAGAATGTTCCATGTGCACTTGAGAAGAATGTGTATTCTGCTGTTTTTGCATGGAGCATTCTATATATGTCTATTAAGACCAACTGGTCTAGCTTTTCATTTAATTCCACCAGTTCCTTGTTGATTTTCTGTCTGGATGATCTATCTCTTGATGTAAGTGAGGTGTACAGGTCCCCTACTAATATTGTGTTATTATTAATGGCTTCTTTTAGGTTTGTTAATACTTGCTTTATGAACTTTGGTGCTCCTGTGTTGGGTGCATAGATATTTATAAGCGTTATTTCTTCTTGATGGAGAGTCCCTTTGATCATTATATACTGCCCCTCTTTACTTGTCTTATCTTGAAGTCTACTTTGTCTAATATAGTATTACAACACCTGCTTTCTTTCATTTGCCATTAGCTTGGAGTATCATCTTCCATCCCTTCACTCTGATCCTGTGTTTGTCATTGGAGCTGAGATGTGTTTCTTGGAGGCAATATATTGTTGGCTCTTGTTCTTTACTCCATCTTGCCACTCTGTGTCTTTTTATTGGAGAATTCAATCCATTTATGTTTAGGGTGATTATTGTTTATGAGCGCTTAATGCTGCCATTTTATCACTGGTTTTCTGGTTCTCCTGCATTTCCTTTGTTTCTTGTGCTGTGTATTTTGGTCTACCAATTGAGTTATGTAGCTTTTTATGTTGTGTTCCTTTGTTTTCCCCTTATTTACTATTTGTGTCTCTGTTCTGCTTTTTTGTCGAGTGGTTACCATGAGGTTTGTATTCAAACTCTCCTAGATAAGATACTGTGTTTTCTGATGGCCTCTTATTTCCTTAGACTAAACCGATTCAGTCCTTTTCTTCTTCCCTTCCTAAGTCATTTTTCTCACATCTTATTCTATCTTGTGTTGTGAATTTGTGATTAAAATGATTAAGATTATCTTTGTTTTTGGTATTTGCCTTCCCTTTATCTTTAATGCCATTCTTGAGTATTTCCTAACATGTTCTGATGTGTAGCTATAATTTTCTTATTTTGTCTACCTATGTATCTTCTTACTCTGTGCTTTGTAATCCCCTTCTTCCTCTTTTTATCTGGTATGAGGACCTTCTTGAGGATTTTTTGTAGGGGTGGTCTTGTGGCTACAAACTCCCTTAGCTTTTATCTTGGGATGTTTTTATTTCTCCATCATATCTGAAGGATATTTTTTCTGGATGGAGTATTCTTGGCTGAAAGATTTGTACTTCAAAGATTTGAATATGTCATTCCAGTCTCGCCTAGACTGTAAGGTTTCTGCTGAGAAATCCACTGAAAGCCTGACAGGGGTTCCTTTGTAGGGTATTTCCTTCTGCCTTGCTGCCTTTACTATTTTTTCTTTGTCATTCACTTTTTCCACTTTTACTACAATATGCCTTGCAGTAGGTCTTTTTACATTGACATATTTAGGAGATCTGATAGCCTCTTCCACATGGATTTGCATCTCCTTCCCTAGGTTTGGGAAATTCTTTGCTATTATGTCTTTTAACAAGCTTTCTGCTCCATTCTCCTTCTCTTCTCCCTCTTGAATACCTATAATTCTTATGTTGCATTTCCTCATTGAGTCGGATATTTCTTGGAGACTTCATATCTTTTTAGTCTTAGTTCTCTCTCCTCCTGTGTGTGGAGCATTTCAACATGTCTATCCTCGATTATGCTGATTCACTCCTCTATGATGTCTGCTCAAGTGTTCAGGGACTCTATATTTGTTTTATTTCTTCTCATATTTCTGACTGGTTCTTCTTTATAGTTTCTATTTCTTTTGTAAAGTAGCTCCTGAACTCATTGAATTGTTTCTCTACATTCTCTTTTAGCGCATTGAGTTTTTTGATGATAGCTATTTTGAATTCTCTGTCATTTAGATTAAATATTTCTGCGTCCTCAGGACTGATTTCTGGGTACTTGTTATTTTCTCTCTGATCTGGGGATTTAATATAATTTTTGGTATTGTTAGAGGGTGTGGCTCTGTTTTTGCACATCATGGTATTATTTGGTTACAGTTAACATCTATTGCCACTGGGTGGTGGTCAAGAGCCTAGTATTCTGAGCCCTCTCCAATCCACCGGTATCCCAGGTGCTGAAGCCAGAGCCAGGTAGGTGGGGTGCTTTCTCCTGTGAGCTTTCAGATTTTTCCTGCTCTGCTCTCACTATCTGCTCTCCTGGGGTGTCTGCTTGATGAAGTCACCCCTGCATTAGCTTTCCCCTCGGTAGGGACCTTCTCCTAGGCTGCAAGGGCCCTTACGGATCTTTGATGTTCCCATGAATGAATGTCCCCTTCCTCATTCCTTCCCTCTCAGAGGCTGCATGCAGTCCCAGATCTCAGTCTTTTGGGGAGTGAGTGAAGTTTACTCTTACCGAGTTCCACCTTCTCTAGGGGTACTCGAGCCTCTCCACCTTCGGTCATATGCCTGCATGGGTCTCTCCAACATCTTTTGTGTTGTGTTTGGACGTCCTCTGTTGGAGCATGAATGTCTTTTTTGTTGTATGGTGGAGGGGAGAGATTACCGGGAAAGCTCACTCTGCCATGATGCTCATAACACTCCTATTTTTGCTTTTGTCTTTACTTTTAGTGTCAAATCCATGTATTTCAATAAGTTCTTTTTAAAGTACTAAATATGTGCTATGACTAGCTCCTAAATTCTCAGAAAAACATAGAGCCACAAATTAGTCTTTTGCCTGAAAGCATTCTTTTTAGGTACTCAAAGGACTTCTGCATGAATTGAACATAGAGAAGAGATGTAGATTCCAATTTTCTTTTCTTACTTTTTTTCCTTTTTAATTCTGAGTGAACCACAGCTTAGAAAACAAATGGTGTGATTTTCAGGGTCAGTGAGAGTCGGTGATTATGGTTGCTTCCTTTCTATTGAATGCAAAAAATTCTCATTCAATCAGCACATGTATTTTTTCAGTGTGTGAGTTATAGAAATAGAATAATGGATAAGATACTTTTGCTAACCTTAGTACTTTCAAAGAAAAAGACATGTAAACAACACTGGATTACAATAATTTCCAATAAAATGTGTTGTTATCTATCATACACAGACACGAGTCAGAAGGAGATGGGTGCTCCTGCCCATGGTGATTGGAGGACTTCATAGAAGGTCTTAGGTTTTAATTACATCAGAAAATTTTTCAGAACAAATGATTTTACTTGCCACAGGGAGCAAAGGAAAAATAATCAGGAAAAGACATATTATGGAAATGCATTTGGGATTTTCTCATGACCCCAAAATGACTCTTGTGGATTTCTTTTAAGTACTGATAGACCTCATTATGACAGTCATTAAAACTGCAGCAATACATTCTCATGCTCATGGAAAAAAGTAAAGATTAATCTTATTTTACTGGCATGTTATCGATAGCATAGAGAAATAACAGAGGAAATAATTGGCTTTATTTTCCATACTTACTAAAAACTTCTCTTAAACTAATTATAACCTAAGGCACATAATTTTTGTGCCAGCAACTATACAACTAGTTCCTCCACAACTGTGTTTTCCTGTATATAATGACTCCATGCACCACTTCAAAACTGGTAAAAAGGGTACCACTGATTCTTCTTTTTAAGCAGATTTTTCATTAACTCACCAAAATAAATACATAAATAAATATCCCCTCATTCCTTTCAACTCCTAGTAAGAGCACAGAACCCTTATGGGTGTTGGGGTTGTTGTTAAAAATGACTTCCCCAAGAGTCTTCCAGTTTCTCACTAAAGAATTTATCGTGGCACAAGAATCTCTAAGCAAGAGGCTGATTGAGCTGGATAGAGAAACATAGCTCCTCCCTTAGCTGCTGAACAACTTGGTGGAAGATAAAGGAACACTGATGCTGTGTATATGGCAAGATATAACAAAGACACTGGAAACTATCAGTGCTTAGCACTTTAGTCTTACTGTATCCCAAAACTCATCAAAGCACTAAGGCCAAGGATACAGGATTCTATGTTGGGGTCAATAGAAAAGCACTGAACACAGGGACCACAATCTGCTCTCCAGCAGAGGAGTGGAATGGAGCTTTTTACTGGAATCTGAGTGCACAATGACCAGGGACAAGGACAATTGACATGGGCATCTGAGGGGAAACCCCAGTCAGATCCAATGATAATTTTCTCAGTGAGAAACACTGAGTAACTCAAGAAAAGCAATAGTATCCTAAATACAAGGAAGAAGAGCAAAATTAAAAATGACTTGCTAAAGAAACCAGAAAAACAGATGGAAATGGTTTGACATGTTCAGTGGTATGAAATGATACATGTCCATTGTGAAAAAGTGAAAGCCAATAAAAAGATAAAAAGACAAGTATATTAAATTAAAAAGTATATAAGGAGTGGAATAAAAATGGAATGTGGCAAAACGAGATTATATATAAAATATATAATAAAACTAAAGTAACAAAATTACTGTGTTAGCAGTGTAAGAACTTACAGGTAGATTAATGAACAAACACTATATACAGTCATGCATCACTTAACAATGGGGCACGTTCTGAGAAATGCATTGTTAGGTGATTCCATCCTTGTGTGAACATCATAGAGTGCACTTATACACACCTGATGGCATCAACTACTACACACCTAGGCCCTACAGTACCATCTTCTGGGACCACCATCATATATGTGGTCAGTTGTTGACCAAAACATCGCTATGTGATGCATGAGTGCATATGAATATTAAATATATAATAAAGGAAGCATCACAAACCATAGGAAAGGAGTTTAGAGTTTTTCAACAAATAACTGGGAAGTTGAATCGTTTTTCCTCTTAGAGCCTCTCAATATACTTTCTAAATATACTAAATAACTAAATGTAGAAAATTAAGATAGAAAATGATATCAAATTCCAGCAATATGATGAACCAGGTGACCAAATTAATACTCCTGCTATAGAATAACTAAAGTTTTAAGTAAACACACTCCTCCTCACAGACTCATGCAGACACACAGACCTAAAATTAACAAAGAGAAGGGCTGAACTGTCTGGAAAATAGGGATCATCTTTGGGAGTCAGAAATAAGGAAGACTGAACACAGAGAGATGATCCGACAGCGGTGAAGCTGTCTCATCAGAACAATTTGCCAATTCTTGCTGACCAAGATCTTGAGTTTTACCTAGCCACCTCCACACACGGCAGAAGACAAAAGCTGCTGCCTGTACAAGGTTGGGTTTTGGAAACAAGGCTAAAGCCATCAAAAGGCAACATCAGTAAGTGAACTAAGGAAAAAACAGAACTCAAAGACTCAGAAAGTGAATCCTTGCCTGCCTTCACTTAGTTCTCAGTGGACAGGAAAAAGGAAAAATCTCTCTGAAAATTTGGAGTCACACCCGACCGTCAAACAGGGTGGAGATGAAGTGCACATCTATTTTAAAAGTTATCTAGACTGTCATCACTTGAAGGTTAAGTAGTCACAGCCATTTGTACACGAGTTTTCTGGGAGGCTAGGGAAAGAGTGTGGAGATCTTGGACTCCCTTTCATTTTCTATTATCCATATAATATAAATATACTTATAATATAAACATATAAATTATATTAAGTCTATATAATATAAATATATATAATAAAATATAAAACCATTGCCTTTAACTTCTTTCCTTAACATATGTTGAGGTCTGGTGGATGGATTCAGGCATGATGACTGTTATAAATATAACAATAAATATACTTTGATACAATCACTGCATAATTTAAATTTTGGAATCAAAAACACTTACCAAATTACTGATTTCTGTGTATTTATTTAGTGTTTTATATGTCCCCATCATTCTCTAAACATAAAGATTTCAATTTGAAATATAAACTTCTGACTGATAAGCAGAAATTTAGAGAGCTGAGAAGTTTAATCAACTCACTGAGAAAAGACTACTTTAGATCTTCAAGATGAGGAAATTAACCCCAATGCATTCATTTATTGCTGGAAGGCTTCTGTTATATTATTAAGGTTTTGAAAGATGCTTTACTATGACCCTTTCAATGTAGACAGAGATCTTTGGTTTGCAAGTATAAAAATAATCAGCAATTCCAAATTTATATTTTAGAACATGCTTTGTGATCATGAATTCTACTCTTAAAGAATTATTAACATTATGGTTCAAAAAGCTATTGATAATGATCGTGTCAAGAGAAAGACAAATGCAAGAGATTCATGATCCATTCAAAGAAGCATCAGTAATATTGCAATGCTTTGTGTGGGCATCTGCTCTCTATAACCCCTGAGACACTCTCTAAACTAAAATGGTGGTGAAATGGCCAAAAAAGTAGAGTGATCATGACACACCCAGGGCTTCCAACGGGCATTCTGTTCTCTTTCCACATATTTTACCAATACTGTTACATCTCTGTCTTCATCCATGACCAGATCATGAGTAAATTAATGATTACTTAAAAATGTCATGGGGCCAGCCCCGTGGCCAAGTGGTTAACTTCATGTGCCCCGCTTCAGCAGCCTAGGGTTTCGCTAGTTTGGATCCTGGGCATGGACACCACACTGCTCATCAGGCCATGCTGAGGCAGTGTCCCACATAGCACAACCAGAAGGACCTACAACTAGAATATACAACTATGTAGTGGGGGACTTTGAAGAAAAGAAGAAGAAGAAGAAAAAGAGAAGACTGGAAAGAGATGTTGTCTCAGGTCCCAATCTTTAAAAAAAAAAGTCAGCTCGTCATTTTTAAGAAATAATAAAATAACTCATTTTTATATTCAGAACTGCATTGTCACAGCCTCTTTAGATACGGCTTCTGAAGTTAGAATGTAGAGGCCATTATAATACTCACAAGTATATAGTAATGTATGGCCTTTAGTGATAAATTATCCTAGTCTTCATCTTTGATACATTGATTATGACCTCTAGCATGAACTAAAGATTCAAACGATTATTTTGAAGCATTTGTTCTTTAATAAATTTTAAAAAGAAGACTCTGCCTACATATTTACAGACGGTTGGTTTTTCTCAATAGGACTATGGCTTTCAATTGAAATAGAAAAAAAGATAATTAAAATTCCCAACATTTAATTAGAATATTACAGTAGTAGATATTTTGCAAAATAAGGCACCTTCAGTTGACCTATAGAAATTTTATGTTTAAACAAAAATGAAACAAAATTTCAGTTATTTATCCAGTGTTAACTTCTCAGCAAAATCACCTAAGTGGAAGCTGTACTCCATAGAAATACTGTGATGGTGTTTTATTTTAAAAAGTCACCATTTTCCTGCTATTCAACCATAAAACATTTATTTGAAGTAAACACAGTGTCGAAAACTTCAATGGTTACTAAAAGGCTAAGTAATTCTTTTTGTAATTAACCTCTCACCACCCCACAAACTTATGATAGTCAATTCTGTGAAACTCAGCTTTGGAAGCAGAAAAAAATAAGATGCCTAATGTCTCTCAAAGACAGAGTTCATGTTTGCCCTGTCCCCATTTCTTCGTTCCTATGAAACTTTCTGCCACAGTGCTCCTTTAGCTTTGGCTTCCTTGAATCTCAGATTGATTCAGCAACCTTTCTGGATTTCCTGATGAAGAAATTTTAGTCTCAAAAATCTTCAATAATAAATGGAAATAAAATTGTATGTAAAACATGTGATAGAGGATTTTCCTGGTTCCAAAGTGTTCCATGAACTGTCTTCCTAAACTGAGTCTTTCCATGGATCTTCCAGAGGATTAAGGAACAGCACAGTTTAGAGAACTCTTCTTTACTCAAACTACTGTTTCACTATCCTTAACAATTCAAGATAGAGTAAGGTCTCTATTTTTTGTATCAGAATAATGCTAGCCTCATAAAATGAGTTGGCAAGTGTTCCTTCTATTTTTTGGAAAAGATTATGTAGAAGTGGTAACATTTTTTCCTCAAATATTTGGTGAAATTGCCTAGAGTTTTCTTGTTGGAAGGTTTTAAACTGTGAATTCAATTTTCTTTTTTATTGAGGTAACAGTGGTTTATAACATTATATAAATTTCAGGTGTAGAGCATTATAATTCAACTTCTGTATACATCATGTTCACCACCAAGAGTCCGGTTTCCATCTGTCACCATACAAATGACCCCTTTTACTCATTTTGCCTTCTCCCTACTCCCTTCTCCTCTGGTAATCACCAATCTGTTCTCTGTATGTATGTCTTTTTGTTTGTTGTTAGGGTTGTTTAATCTTCCACATATGAGTGAAATCATGCAGTTAATTGTCTTTCTCCGTCTGACTTATTTCACTTAGCATAATACCTTCAAGGTCCATCCATGTCACAAATGCTAAGATTTCATCTTTGTAAGGTAGAATAGTATTCCATTGTATGTATGTGTATGTATGTATGTATAGATAGATAGATAGATAGATAGATAGATATCACATCTTCTTTATCCATTCATCTGTTTCTGAAACTTAGGTTGTTGCCATGCCTTGGCTATTCTACATAATGCTGCAATGAACATAGGTGTGCACATATTTTTTCAAATTAGTGTTTTTATATTATTTGGATAAATACCCAGGAGTGAAATAGCTGGATCATATGGTAGTTCTGTATTTTAATTTGGTGAGGAATCTCCATACTGTTTTCTATAGTGGCTGCACCAGTTTGGACTCCCTCCTGCAGTGTTATGAGGGTTCCTTTTTTTCCACATTCTCTCCAACATTTGCTTTGTCTTTTTAATAATAGCTATTTGGACGTACATGAAGTGATCTCTCATTCTGGCTTTGATTTGCATCTCCCTGATAATTAGTGATGTTGAACATCTTTCATGTACCTGTTGTTCTTCTTGTTAGTGCCATCAAGTCAATTTTGACTCCTAGTGAACCTGTGTATAGCAAAGTGGAATACTGCCCAATCTTTTTTTGTGCCCTCCTCTCATAAGACAATATCAGACAACACTCCACTGCTATTCATAGAGTTTTCACAGCCAATTTTTTTTGAAGTACGTGGCAGGCCCTTCTTTCTAGTCTGCCTTAGTCTGGAAGCTCTGCTGAAACCTGTAACACGGGTGACCCTGCAGGTCTTTAAAATACCAGTGCATAGCTCTCAGCATCACAGCAACATGCAGCAGCTACCACAGTATGACATCCCATAGACAGGTAATGTGGTTCCCTGACAAAGAAACGAACCCAGGTCAGGGGCAGTGAGAGCACTGAATCTTAACCACTAGACCACCAGGGCTGGCTATGTGCCTGTTAACCATCTGCATATCTACTTTGAAAAAAATTCTGTTCAGATTCTCTCCCCATTTTTCAACTGGGTTGTTTGTTTTTTTGTTGTTGAGTTCTCTACATAATTCTGATGTTAACACCTTATCAGGTGTATGATTTGCAAATATCTTCTCCCAACCAGCAAGTTGTCTTTTCATTTTGTTGATGGTTTCCTTTCTGTGCAGAAGCTTTTTAGTTTGGTGTGGCCACATTTCTTTATTTTTGCTTATGTTTCCCATGCCTGAGGAGACACACTCAAAAAAGTACCGCTAAGACTGGTGTCAAGAGCATATTGCCTATGTTTTCTGCTAAGTGTTTTATAGCTTCACGTCTTATTTTCAAGTCTTTAATCCATTTTAGGTTAATTTTTGTGTATAGTGTAAGATAATGGTCTACTTTCATTTTTTTTTGCATGTGGTTGTCCAGTTTTCCCAATACAATGTATTGAAGAGACTTTCCTTTCTCCACCGTATGTTTCTGGCTCCTCTGTAGAAAACTAGCTGTCCATAGATGTGTGGTTTTATTTCTGGGCTCTCAATTCTGTGCCATTGATGTGTGTGTCTGTTTTTCTGCCAGTATCATGCTGTTTTGATTACTAAAGCTTGTAGTATATTTTGAATTAAGGGAATGTGATACCTCCAGCTTTGTTCCTTTCTTTCAGGAATGCATTGGCTATTCGGGGTATTTTGTTGTTCCATATAAATGTTAAATTCTTTGTTCTACTTGTGTGAAAAATGCGATTCGGATTTTGATAAAGATTGTATTGAACCTGCAGATTGCTTTAGGTAACATGGACATTTTAACTAAGTCAATTCTTCCAATCCATGCTCATGGAATATCTTTTGATTTATTTGTATCTCCTTTAATTTCTTTCAAAAATGTCATCTTTTTAAGTGTACAGGTCTTTCAACTCTTCAGTTAAATTTATTCCTAGGCATTTTATTCTCATTTTGATTACAAATGGGATTGTTTTCTAGATTTCTCATTCTGCTAGTTCATTGTTAGTGTACAGAAAGGCAACTGATTTTGTATGTTGATTTTGTATTCTGCAACTTTACTGTATCTGTTTATTATTTCTAATAGATTTTTGGTGGATTCCTTAGGGCTGTCTACATATGAAATCATGTCATCTGCAAATAATGACAATTTTACTTTTTCCTTTCCAATTTAAAATGCTTTTTTTTTCTTTCCCAATTGCTCTGGCTAGGACTTCTAATACTATATTGAATAAGAACATGAGAATAGGCCTCCTTGTCTAGTTCCTGTTCTTAGAGAGATAGCTTTCAGCTTTTCACTGTTGAGTATGATGTTAATTGTGAATTTGTCACATATGGCCTTTCTTATGTTGACATACTTTCCTTCTCTACCCATTTTATTGAGAGTTTTTATCATAAATGGATGCTGAATCTTGTCAAATGCTTCTCTGAATCTATTGAGATAATCATATGATTTTTATTCTTCATTTTGTTAATGTGGTATATCAAATGATAGATTTGCAGATGTTGAACCACCCCTGTCTCCCTGGGATAAATCCCACTTGTTCATGGTGTATGATCCTTTTAATGTACTTTTGTATTCAGTTTGCTAATATTTTGTTGAGGATTTTTGTATCTATAGTCATTTTTTTGTGTGTGTGTGGTGTTCTTGTCTGCTTCTTGTATTAGTGTAATGCTGGTCTCATAAAATGAGTTAGTAAGTGTCTCCTCTTCAATTGTTTGGAAGAGTTTGAGAAGGATAGGTATTAAATCTTCTTTAAAGAATGCACCAGAGAACCCATCTGGTCCTGGACTTTTGTTTTAGGGGAGGTTTTTGATTACTGTTTCAATCTGATTACTAGTGATAAGTCTATTCAGATTCTCTATTTTTTCTTGATTCAGTTTTGGAAAGTTATAGAAGTCTAAGAATTTATCCATTTCTTCTAGGGTGATCATTTGTTGGTGCATAGCTTTTTTTTGGGAGGGGGCGTGCTGGGGAAGATTGGCCCTGGGCTAGCATCTGTGCCAATCTTCCTCTATTTTATATGTGGGATGCTGCCATAGCATGGCTTGATGAGCAATGTGTAGGTACAGCACCCAGTATCTGAACCCAAGAATCCAGGGCTGTTGAAGTGGAGCACATGAGCTTAACCACTACACCACCGGGCCAGCCTGGTGTAGAGATTTTCATAGTAGTGTCTTATAATCCTTTGTATTTCTGTGATATGTGTTATAATTTCTCCCCTTTAATTTCTGATTTTATTTATTTGCGCCTTCTCTCTTTTTCTTTTAGTGATTCCAGCTAATGGTTTGTCAATTTTATTTTTTTAAAGATACAGCTTTTAGTTTTATCGATGTTTTCTATTGTATTTTTAGTCTCTATTTCATTGATTTCCACTCTGATCTTTATTTCTTTCCTTCTACTGACTTTGGGTTTCGTTTGTTCTTTTTCTAGTTCCTTTAGGTATAATGTTAGATTGCTTATTTGAGATTTTTCTTGTTTGTTGAGGTAGTCCTGTATTGTTTTAAACTTCCCTCTTAGAACGCTTTTGTTGCATCTCACAGATTATGGTATGTTGTGTTTTCATTTTTATTTGTCTCCAGCTACTTTTTGATTTCCCTTTTGATTTCTTCATTGATACAATAGTTGTTCAGTAGCATGTTGTTTAGTCTCTACATATTTTGACTTTTCCAGCTTTCTTCTTGTAGTTGATTTCTATTTAAATACTGTTGTGGTCAGAAAAGATGGTTAATACGTTAAATCTTCTTAAATTTATTAATGTTGGTTTTGCGGCCTAACATGTGCCCTCTCATGGAGAATGTTCTAGGTGCACTAGAAAAGAATGTGTATTTTGCAGGTTTTGGATTTCATGTTCTATATATATCTATCAGGTCCACCTGGCCTAATGTGTCATTTAAGGCCATTTTTTCCTTGCTGATTTTCTGTCTAGATGATATATCCATTGATGTAAGTGGGGCATTAAAGTTCTCTTCTATTATTATATCACTGTCAATTTCTCCTTTGTGTCTGCTAATATTTGTTTTATATGTTTAGGTGCTCCTGTATTAAGTGCATAAATATTTATGGACATTAAATCCTCTTCTTGGATTGATCCCTTTATCAGTTCCCCAAATAACCATTTATCATTTCCCCAAATAAACAGCTTTTGGTTTATTGATTAGTTTCTGTTTTACTCTTTTCAATATCACTGATTTCTGCTCTTATATTTGTTATTTTCTTACTTTTGTGTGGCTTGTGTTTATTTTCTCTTGCTTTGTAGTTTAATTATTGATTTGAGATCTCTCTTCAATGCTAGCATAAGTACTTAATACTATAAATGTTCTTACAGTTACTTCTTGATTTGCACCTCACAAATTCTGATGTATTATATTTTCACTTAGTTCAAAATATTGTCTAATTTCCCTTTAGACTTTGTCCTTGATCCATGGGTTATTCAGAGGTTTGCTGTTTACTTTCTAAATATTTAGGAGGAGTGTTCTAGATATTCTTCTGTTATTAATTACTAGTTAAATTCTATTATGGTTAGAAAACATCCCTCATCTGATTTCAATATTTTAAAACCGGTTAAGGTCTGTTTTGTGGTCCAGAATAAGATCTACCTCAGTGACTATTCCATGTACACTTGAAAACGTTGTGTGTTTTGCTGTTGTTCAGTAGAATATTCTAGAAATGACAATTAGGTCAAGCTGGCTGATCTTTTGTTCAGCTCTTTTGTAATATTGATAATTTTCTAATTGTACTATCAATTAGAGAGGAATGTTAAAATCTAAAAGTAGAATTATAGACTTATTCAACCCTCCTTATAGTTTTATCAATTGTTGCTTCATGTATTTTGGAGTTGCATGTATTTATTAGGTGCACACATATTTAAGATTATTACGCTTTCTTGGTGAATGGACCCTTTTGTCATTATGTAATGACCCTTTTTATCCATTTTAATTTTCCTTGCTTAAAGATCTATTTTTGCCAAAAATAATATAGCCAGCTTTCTTTGTATTAGTCTTTGCACTGTATACAACTTTTTAAATTCCTTTACTTTCCCTTATATTTAACATGAGGTTTTTGCACACAGCACAAAACTGTTTTTTTAAAAAAAATCTAATTTCATAATCTTTGTAATTGGTTTGTGTAGAGCATTTACATTTAATGTAATTATTGGTAAGGCTAGACTCAGTTTTGCCATTTTCTTATTTCTGTGTTTGTTCTTTCTATTTCTTCTCCCTCCTCTGGTTCCTTTTTCCTACCTTCTTTTGGATTATTTACTTTTAAGCTTCCACTTCAATCACCTTATTTATTTTCTTTGTTAAACATCTTTAGGTTATTTTTAGTTGTTTTTCTAGGGATTATAATACACATTCCTAATTTTCTCAGTGTATTCAGACTTAGTATTTTCCATTTCAATGAGACAACTTATGACCTCAAGTCCCTGACACCCTGAATCCTTTATAGTTTAGTTGTCATATAACTGCATTCACATACACTAAGTAATATTATTATCATTGTCTCATTCGTCATATAGGTTTTAAAGAATGTAACAGAAGAAAAAGTCTATTATACTTACTCAGATATTAACAATTTCTTTTGTTCTTCCTTCATTCCAGAAGTTACAAGTTTTTCTGCCATATCAATTCTCTTTAGCATGAAGCACTTCTTCCAGAGAAGGTCCACTGGCAATGACTTCTCTTAGTTTTCCTTATCTGAATGCTACTCCTGTCATTCTGAAGGATATTTCTAGTAGATGCAGAACGCTGGGTTGATAGTTCTTCGCTTGCAGCAACTTGATGATGTCATTCCATAGTATGGTGGCCACTATGGTCTTTAATGTGAAATGTGCTGTCATTTGAAATATTCCCCTATATGTAATATGTCATTTTTCTCTGACTGCTTTCAAAAGAGAAAGATACCTTTAGTTTTCAAGAAGTTGATTATGATGTGCCTGGGTGAGGTTTCATTTACTCTATTATGTTTCTGGTTTATTGAATTTCTTTAATCTATACATTTATGCTTTTCTCCAAATTTGTGAAGTTTTTGGTCATTATTTTCAAACATACTCTTTGTCACAAATCTCTTTAACCTCTCCTCTAGAGACTCCAGTGGCATAAGTTTTGTACCTTTTAATATTGTTTTACAAATTCCTAAGATTCTGTTCATTTTTTTTTCCAAAATTATTTTCTCTCAAGATTAGATAATTTCTCTTAACCTATCTGTATGTACACTGAATTCTTTCTATTCTATTGGGCTGATCTTCTTTCTATTCTGGTAAGCATTTAATTTCACATTATATTTTTCAGTTCTAAATTTTTAACACATATATTTTAAACTATGCATAAATGTATAAGCACACACACATATTTCCTATTTCCCTGCTTAGAACTTCCATCTTTTCATTTATTTCCAAAAGTGTTTATATTTACCTAAAGGAGCACGGTTGTATAATATCTACTTTAAAGTCTTTGGTAACTCTAACGTCTCAGTTACCTCAGGGACTCTGACGATTGTCATTTCCCTTGGGAACTGAGATTGCATTTTCCTGATTTTTTGTATGTTGACTAATTTTGGATTCTATCCTAGACACTTTGATTATTATATTTTGAGACTCTGGATTCTTTTGTTTGAGGGAATGTTGATTTTCTTTATTTTATCAGACAATCAACATGGTTAGATTCAGAGTGCAAGCTCTGTCTTGCTTCTATGGGGAAACTATCTGGAAACTGCTCTTGAAGATAGTTCTAGTATCTTCATTTTTATAAAGGCATGTTAATATCAGTGGAGTTTTGTACTTTAAGCTTTATATTTTGTTGAATAGTAGTAACAATAAGAGCTAACAGCCACTGGGCACTTACAACGTCAAGTTTTCTAAATGCAAATATGGATTATTTAATGAGATCCACAAAAACTGTATGCAATAGGTAATACTGCTGTCAATATTTTAAGAGGAGAAAAACTGCAGCTTGAAAGGATTATTATTTATATTTTTAATTTAATCATTAAATACTTAAATATTTATTTCTAAAAGGTAAGGCTCTTCTAAAAAGTTACCACAATAATTTTATTACATCTAAAAATTTAACAATTTCTTAATATTATCATATACAGTGTTCAGATTTCCCTGTCTGACAATTTACTGTATTTGCTGGTTTGTTCAAATCAGGATACAAATAAGATTCATATATATCAGGAATTGGCAAATCTTTTCTACAAAGAGCCAGATAGTAAATATTTGATGCTTTGGAGGCCATAAGGTCTCTGTTGCAACTACTCAACTCTGCTGTTAGAAAGCAAAAGCAGCCACACACAAGGCATAAATGAATAGTTATGGCTGTCTTCCTATTAACACTTTATTTACAAAAGCAGGTGGCAAGCCAGGTTTGGTTCACAGACCACAGTTCATCAATCCCTGAGATATAGCAATAGGTTAATATGTCTCTTTAGTCTCTTAAAACAGAAGTTCCTTCTTCCTCTTTTTCTCCCTCCCTCATTCTTCTCATTACAATGCAATCTATTTGTTGAAGAAAATGAGTTGTTTTTCCTATAGAGTCTGAATTTTACCAACTGTATCATCATGGTTAATTTAACATGTTCCTCTGTTCTGTATTGCCTATAAGTTTGTAAATCATTCTAGAGTCGTCAGGTTTGATTTGTTGACAAGACTACTTCAGAGACTGCATGGCATTTTAACCAGGCATCTGATTCCAAAGCTCAGGCTCTTAGCCACAATGACTTCGTTTATCCATGGAGACTTTAAACAGATCTAGCCTACATGTGGCAAACGCCCTATCTTTGTGCATCTTTGTTGGCAGCTGAGCTCACAGAAACAAGCTCTTCTTAATACGCAGCAGCTTCAAAAAGGCATTCAGCGATGAGGAACTGTTTAGTCCTATAGTGAATTTAGCGGAATTTTAAGCCTTGTTTCATCCTTACCTAATATTTACTTATTTGTATCAAAAACACTGGTAAAGGAGAAATTGCACTAATCTAAAATAGAGCTCATTATCAGGAACTTCTCCTGAGTTCTTGTTAAACAAGCCAAAATAAAAAAGGAAAAGCCCGTGCCAAGGTCTCCTAATCTCTTTGCTGTCCACTCGAGCACAGTCTGATGCAAATTCTATTCTCCCTGAGGATTGATTGTTGATGGAGCCAAGCTTCCTAGGTCTTGGATATGATCAAAATATGCATAACTTCAGAAAATAATGTAGTTCCTCTCTCAACTGAAATAGGTCAGCTGTTTCTTGCTCAGAGCAATGATTATTTTTCTCTTTATCTTATTAAAAAATGCTTATTTTGTTGTTACATTTTGCCCCGATATAGAAAATTAGTTTATTTTGGAGAAAGTATATACAAATTCATTCCAGAGTCAGAATGTTTAATTTGCATGTTCTATTTTTATAAATGAGTTGCTTAGCTTTTATTTTATTTAACAAGTTAAACAGACATCTGAAAATTAAAAATGCTTCCTGATGTAGGAAGCAGAGTTTTCTTCTGCTAACATGCTTTTCTTCTAATTTTAAAAATCTATTTTCATGTAGAAATTTAATCTACTTTGTAAACATTAGGTTTCTGAAGTATTTAATAGAAGTATGCACATAATACTCTAAATTTAGATTTCACTCCATGCTTATTAATATTCCAAAAGCATTATTCATTTTTAATAGCTTGGCTACTGTACCCAAAAACATGCTGATTAGATAGAGGTATGAACTGCATCTAAGGTGAAATATCCTTTTGTAAAAAAGCCATTAAAAACTGAGGTTTCACTATAAATTAATATAGTTCTGATAGCCAAGGAGGCTTTTTCTTTTAAAATCAATTTTATATTTTTAATTCTGAAATATTTTTTCAACATTAATATTTTCTCATATTTACTTCGAGAAATTTTTAAAAGTATGGTTATATTGGAAGAGTGTCTTGTGTGTGTGTAAAAACTGTCTTTTGTATATAATTTTCAAAACTGGTATACTTGGGTATCTCTCCTCCTTGGATATTTCATTCTTACGATTCAACATCACACTTTCAAAATCTATCACTCTTAATACACAAAGACCTAACTGCTTAATACACAAAGAATTTTAACTGCTACAGAATATTCATTTTGATATACCACATCCAGGCATCTTTTAAAAATGGACACTGTTATTTGCAATTTATAGCAATTTCAGAAATGCTAAAATGCACATCCTCGTATGGGTCTTCTTTCTACAGTGGACCTGCTGTATCCTAGAGGATATCTATCTTTAACTTTACTGGGTGATGAATTCCATTTCCTCACATAATAATTAACACGTGATATCGTTGTAAAATTACTTTTTTTAAATTTACGTCAATGTAATCAGTGCAAAACATCTTAATGTTTTTTAAATTTGCATTTCCCCGGTACTACTGAAGTTGAGCATCACTTTGCTAATTTTCCTTTCAGGTTTCCTCTTCTATTAAATGCCTTTTCACATCGCTAGCTCATTTTTCCTTTGGATTGCTTCTCTCTTTTTTCTTATTGGTGTGTAGTTCATTGTATAATCTTTGTATTAATCTTTTATTTCTTAAAAGTTATACAGATACTTTTTGAGGGAGATACCATAAACTTATTTACCATGCAACAACTGAAATATACCTTTATAAAGAAATTTTCCTTCTAAGCTGACTCAGCTCCATAAACAATTCTCCTAGCACTCTGAGGCCTCAGGAACTTGATAGCAAATTGGGGGGAAGAAGGCAAAGCTGCTGGTACTTCCTGGGGATATGCCCCAGGAGAAATAAAAGGAAGCTGACGACCAGGCCTATCTCCTCATCATTTGGACTTCCTGGTATTTGCTATTAGGAGGAAATCTTACATATTGAATGTCCTTAGCAGAAAGTTCTTGGCTAAAGAACTATTTATACTACATAGACTCAGAATCTATGAGACATGGCTCCTTGAAGATGGCCACATTAGCTGTAAAATTCTCTGCATTATAAAATGGAGATGTTTAACAATTTAAAGCTCCTTCTGTGTGAGAAACTCCAAAATCTCTCACTTGGGGACCTCATCTATTATTCGAGGCCAGAGAGATGTATCCAAACATATGGAGACCACATGGGATGCCCAGCATCTTCAGTCTCCAAACATATGGGGACCACACAGGATGCCTTATACCTCCTTCAGTCTCCAAATATATGAGGACCACACAGGATGCCCCGCATCTCCTTCAGTCTCCAAACATATAGGGACTACACAGGATTCCCCGTGTCTCCTCCAAACATATAGGGACCACATGGGATGCCCCACATCTCCTTCAGTCTCCAAACATATGGGGACCACACAGGATGCCCCACGTCTCCTTCAGTCTCCAAACATATGGGAAACCACATGGGATGCCCCACATATCCTGCAGAGACAAAACATATGGGGACCACAAAGGATGTCCCAAATCTCCTTCGGTCTTGAAACATATGGGGACCACACAAGATGCCTCAAATCTCCTTCAGTGGCATCTGTGCCCTTTGTTGGCTATATCTTTGAAATTATTGGTAAAGCTGATGTTAAATAAGCTCTCTCTGACTCATGGGATTCAATCTGACAATATAACCATGAGTTTGCTCACAGGTGTTGACAGCTATTTAGCCAGGGCTAAGACTGGACCTCCAGTGAATCTCAATATTGCCTAGTTTATGCCTTGTTTCTGGATTCTCTCTTTCTGCCTATCTGATTTTATTTCACAACCAGAAAATCTGTCTTTCTAATGATTTCAGTGTCTTTGTGAAATGCTATCATTGCTATCCTCACCTCAAGTCAACTGGTACATTCTACTCTACCTTCAGAGCACATGATTCTGGGATGCTCCACTCCAGCCAGGGCCTTGAAGATAAACTAGATTTTACCTAGGAAAGCAGCACATTGCTTATGAATGAGGTGGGGTTATGTTTTTTTTTGTATTTAATGGGGCCAAGATTGGAGCTAGGATTGGAGTTAGGATTCCTTAAGGTTCATATAAAGTGTAAACCAAACATATGTCTCTTTTTCCACGTCACCTTTCCACAATAAAGCACATTAGACATTTAAAAAAACACATTTTGTTAAAATTTAAAAATAAAATATACTGATAAAACAACTTTCAGTAGTATAAAATTTTAGTAATGCCTAATCAGAAGTCTGATTCTGTGAAAACCACATAACATCTAGATATCTAGAGAAACCTGTAAACTTATTAATAAAATTCTTATAAACAAAACGGAAAACTTCCTAAAAAACATGTCTATTGCTTTTTATAAAGATATTCACCTCCTGGATTCTCTGTAACTACTTGTTTACTGACTGGCTTTTCCTGGATGGCAGCTGCTTGAATTCTATCTGAAAAGAGGAAGAACCATTCAAAGGAGGAGTTGTTCACACAATTTTCCATCACAAGGTCCCAGTGGCACAATGATTGAGAAATTAAAATCAATATCTTGATTTTATTTCAGTTTTGAATAGCCAAATAATGCAGGCCCTTACAAAATCAATGTCAGTAGTATATGGAATCCTAGAGGAGACACTTTTTCAAAGTTATTTCCAAAATAAATAGAAAACTATGGTGATTATGTCACAGGATGGTAAATATACAATAATCATGAGGAAATTCTGCCTCTACAAAAAGAATGACAGATACAGACTTTTAATTCTAAGCAACTGGTAAAGAAAAGACTCAAACAGAGGAATACAAAATACATATTTGTCAAGATATCAGGAAAGTTTTATCCTCAACATCATGTAAACAACTTTTTCAAGACCCAAGAAAACTGCATTCAAATAAACACAGCTATAGAACAGGATGACATGAATATACTGTCTACTATAATTTTACTTCTATGAAAAATAAGGGGCATAATATACATACCAGTCGCAGAAGACAAATTAAAATATAAAGCAGTGTCAGTGAAATACAAAGAACTAAGGTGGTCAGTTAGTAACAGAAAATATCCCATAGCTTATCTTCCAGACTTTGCCGTCAGATGACTTCCTGTGGTCAGTAACCTGTGCTGTGCTTACTATGATGTGGGCTGGCTCTTTAAACTCTCTAATCCTTAATGTCCTCTTTTGTAAAATGGGAGTAATACCACTGCATAGTATAGTTGGGAGAATTAAATGATATAAAATAAAAATTAAAATTAATCTATTTTAAACAAGAAAGATATGTAAAAGCCTTGGTAGAGTATGGAATATTTAGAATAGTGTTTTACACATAAGGCTCACTAAATATCTATTATAATTACTATCGAATTTCCCATTAATTTTTATAAAACAGAATCTCTCCTGCATCTGTTAAACAAATATATTAGAAATCAAATCAAATTCATATGCAGCATATTATATATATAATTTTTGACTTAGTGGCTATTTAGAAATTTTTCATCTTTAAAAACTAAAACTGTTCATAAAGTTCTTGATGACATCTTAGCATTCATTATGATATCACCAAAGTCTTTAAAGTGAGCTAAAGAACGGAGTATAAAAGCACTGGGAAAAATTATTATATTTATTTTTGGTTCAGAAAAAAAATTGTTAATTTCAAAAATATATTTTAATTCAGGTATAGTTTATACACAATGGAGCACCCAAATCTTCAGGGCACATTTTGATGAGATGTGACAACTGCATATACCCACACAACCACACTCCAACCCTCATTCCCCTTTCCAGTCAATCCCAGGCCCACCCCAGAGGTAACTATGATTTTCACCAGACATTAGTTGGCCTGCTTTAGGACTTCACAGAAATTTAATCATACCATATACATTCTTTTGTGTCTGGCTTATTTTTCTCAGCCTAGTATTTTTTAGGTTCATCTATGCTGTTATGCGTATCATTGACTCAACACATTTGAGGGTTGAACAGTATCCCACTGAATACGTTTAAGATAATTTGTTTATTGAGTCTCCTGTCAGTGGCAATAAGAGTTGTTTTCAGAATGATACTCTTCAAATTAAGAATACCATGTACAAGATTGTTTATTTTGAACATTGTTCATTGTTCAATTTGAAGAGTATCAAATTAAGAATACCATGAACAATCTTGCACAACTGTTTATGTCACCATAGCTGCAGAATTGCTCTGCCATATTCTAAGGGGATAATTAACTTTCTGAGAAACTGTCCATCTGTTTTACATTCCCACTAGCAATTTATGAGTTCCAACAACCCCACCAAAACTTGGTATTGTTACTCTTTTTAATTTTAGCCATTCTGGTCATTGTTCAGTGGATTTCTATGATGACTAATAATATTGCATATTATTAATGTTTTTATTGGCCATTAGTATATTTCTTTTATGAAAGATCTGTTCAACTCTCTTTCTCATTTTTATATTGAGTTGTTGATCCATTCTTTTCCACCTGAACTAGCTTAAGACATGTCTAAAATCAGTTGACTGTATACAGGTGGGTCTATTTCAGGATTATCTATTTGGTAGCTTTTTGGTAAACTCTCTAGGATTGTCTATGTTCCTGATCATGTTGACTCTAAATACAATTTTACTTCTTCATTTCTAAAAGTACAGTAGCCTTATTGCAAAAGCTAGGATCTCTAGTACAATGCTAAACAGAAGTGCTGAGTGAGGACATCCCTACCTTGTTTCCAATCTTGGGGCGAAAGTCATCACTGGGTCTATCTGCAGGGTTTTCATAGAAAAAACTTTTATCATGTTTAGAAAGTTTCCTTCTATTCTTACTTTGGTACTTTGTTTTTTTCAAATCATGAATGGGTAGTGAATTTTGCCAATTGGCTTTTCTGCATATACTGAGATCATATGGGTTTTCTTTATAAGTTTGTTAACATTATGAGTCATTTTGATTGTTTTATGAATGTGAAAACAATATTGCATTTTTGGGATAAATCCCACTTGATCATCATGTACTATTCTTTTTATATGTTGCTGGATTCTATTTGCTAATATGCAGTAAGGATTTTACTTTTGTTCATGAGAGATACAGGTCTGAGGTTTTTGTTTTTCTTGTAATGTCTTTGGTTTTGATATTGAGGTGATGCAGGCTTAATAACATGAGTTAGGAAATATTCTATACTCCTCTATCTTCTAGAGAGTTTGTGTAAGATTGGTATCATTTCTTCTTTAAACGTATGATAAAATTCATTTGGTCCTGGAGTTGTCTTTGTGGAGAGAGTTATAATTTTAAATGTAATTTATTTAATCAGCACAGGGTAACTTATATTTTCTATTTCTTCTTGAGTCAGTTTTGGTAATTTTCATCTTTCAAGGAATGTGTGTAATCTAACTTGTTTAATCTAAATTGTTGAGATTATTGGCAAAGATCTTTTTTCATATTTACCTATTATATTTTTAACAACTTTTTTGATACGCATTGCTTTTCTCTTTATGCTGAAATTTCCTATTTTCCCCTTATTATTCATGTTTTCTTTTAACATTATAATAGCTGTCTTAATACCTGTATGCTAATCTAATTATTTCTGTTATTTCTGGTTCTATTTCTATCAATTGATTTTCTTCTCATGGTTAATGCAATAAAGTCAACTTCTACAAGGTATCTCCATGAATCAGCTTTGGAAAATGATTAATGTTAAGTTTTATATCAGAGGTCAAAATTCACTGAGCAATAAGCTATATGTCCAACAATAAGACTAAATAAATCAATGAACATGAACAAGATACAATTAAGTCACTAAAAATCACATTTCCTTAGAAAATTAAAACATGTGACAAGTCCTCATGATGTTACAAGAGAAAGTAGAATACAAAACTATGCATTGTAGGATACAAATATTTAGGGAAGGAAAAAACTAACAGAAAGAAAACTGGAAAGCAGAATGTGTAGTATGATTTTTAGTATTTATATTTTTATTTATAGATTTTATTCATAATCCATATTATATATAGTAAATATGTATTACTTTTTCTATCTGACAAAAATCTAAAACCATTTAAACCTGACATTTATAACAGCCATCTAATATACATATGAAAATAAAGCTTGTCTTCTCTCCTTGTCTGTACAACTGCCTCTCCCATTCCATCCTACTTTTCTCTGAGTCTCTGTTCTCTTTCAACATTTCATGATTGTCATATAATGATACTTACCAAATTTTTATGTATGATCCTCTCTTTCCCCTCAAATTTTAATTTCATAATTCCATCATTTAGATTACATCATGTTCCCTCAAATTTGATATACCCAAACTCAACTTTTTTCTCTTTTCAAACAAGTATTCCTTCCCAGTTACCTATTTCTTCTCAGTGATACTATTTTTCCTATCTCTCAGTTTTATAATATTAATTTGTCCACTGATTCTACCCTGCCCTTCACATTAAATCTTTCCTTGAGTCCTTTGGATATCACCTCTTATATGCAGTGGTTATCTCTTCTGCTGCCTGTGGAAGATTTATCGCATTGAGAGTTCTAAATAAGTGGCCTTTACCCAGTCTTCCCTCCTACGCTGACTCCATCTCTTACTAGCATGTTACTGAATCTCTGAGCCTTAGATGTGATGGACACCTTGAACTGACTATATCAGTAGTCATTCTATCACCCTTTTACAGTAAAAAAACTGAAAAACATAAAATTACATTTTCTATACTTCTTTACTGCTAGGGTTCTGAATATGTTGTTGGTTTAGAAACGAATAATTTACAAAAACTTTATGGTTGAAACTGAGTCACATAGTGAGACAGGTAGAGCACAGGGCAAACATTTGGCTGCTGTACCTCATGGCAGGACTGCTTGCTGGACCCTGCAACTGTAGCAGCATCTTCTTGATTCAGCAGGCAGCCTCCTGGTCATGATGGCAAAGGCAGCAACTCCTGTGGCAGCCAAATTCTGCTGTATGACTATGGGAGTCATTCATGAAAGCACAGCCTGGAGGGCCTTTCTTCAGCCCTCCCAACAATTCCACAGCTATTTATTCATCCTTTTCTGCTTAAACTGGCTGGAGTGGATTCTGTTGTCTATTAAGAATGCTAACCAATAGTTTTCTTGTCCTTAAACAACAATACTGACATTTTGAAGGCTTATTGAAACAACTGATTAGGACAATTCATGTAAAGCATTTTAACACTATTACCTTCCAAAAACTAGTTATTGCTGTGTGTTATTGTTATTCCTATCCTAACATGACAACAATCAGAATTCCTGGTTTTGAATTATGGCTTTAGCTTATGTTCTTTGCAATCTTGATCAAGTTGTTTAACAACTCTAAGGTTTGACTTTGTTATCTATAAACTGGGTAAAGAGTCTAACTACATCATGTAGTTATTGTGAAAACTGAATGAGAATATGTAAATAAAAATCTATTTTCTACACTTTGTTATTCTCCAAATAATTTAATTAGATCAAACGTATTTCCCACATTGTTTCCTGTTTTTAAATGTTAAGACCTCACCTTGTTTCCTTAGAATTCTGGGGACTCTTTAAAAAAAAAAAAAACACCCAGAGCCTCTACATTCTGTTATCCTCTGTTTTCCAATTCAAACCCATTGTTCAAGTTGTTCCTCTTCCATGAAGTATCTTCAGGGACTTGCAACCTACCTTGATCACATTCTTGATCTTGGATGTCCTACAAACAGCACTACGCATTTTAACACTTAACTCTTTCTTAATTAGTAGATGTACGTTATTTTCTTCTCAAATGGATTTTCAGTTCCTTGAGATTGTTAACAATTACTTTTTTTTGATATCCAACAGAGCTCTTAAGAGAGTTTACCACATAATAGTCACTTGAGAAACTGCTGACTGGATGATTTACCATGTTGTACACTGAATTCAGTTAGATTATATAATATTTTTATATCTGTCATTTAATGTAGAGAACTTAGATGTAAGTACCTGGTTAAAAGCTATTTAAAATTATATACGTATATATTTTTTCTTATTAATTATTTTACTCTTTACCAAAAAATTTATACTTGTCTCTAATTTCCTTTAATTGTGCTGTTTAATTCTACCATAGAGACAGTAAAAATATTCAATGAGCTGACAAAGGAAACACATAATATACCAGTGTCAACATTAAAATACAGGTATGACTTCTGTTCCTTAGACACAATTATCAGCAGTGATATGAGACTCTGCCCAGATACAAGTGCTTAGAGCACTGTTTTTCAACCTTGGCCACACATTGGAGTCACCTGGAGAGCTATAAAAATACCGAATCCTGTATCTTAACCCCAGAGACCGCCATTTAATTGGACTGGCATATGACTTGGCAAAAGGATATTTAAAAGTTAGCCAGATGATTCTCATGAGCAGTTAAGGACAAGGACCACTGGTTAGAGGCTGTTCACTACTTAGCATCCTCTCCTGTTCACTTCTCTCACGGCTTTGCTTTAGGAACATGCTGCCTGCTTGGAGAGATTTAAGGCCACTCATCTAAGCCCTCTTTTGCTGTCACCAATGGCACCTTTTGCACATACATACAAGTTAGGGTGACAAGATGGTCTTATTTTGAAAATTATTTTCTGACAGTATCTTTCTACAATTTCAGTACACAGCAATAGTATTCACATACATTAGAAATAAGGTGATAACTAAAATATCAGCCTGGCAATAAGAGAGGGGAGGAGAAAAGGAGAAAAAGAAAGCCTATAGCTGTATTACCTATAAATGCGAGTTACAGTTTCACACTATATGTACCTGGTTGATGGTACCCAGATCATCAGCGAAGATGTTTACTTCTGACAGAAGCAGAGATATTATAGATTTTCTCAACAAGCTGCAACTTCCCAGGGTCACCAGACACTGAGAGACACAATGCTGGACCTGAAACTAAAGAGTAAACACGAGAAAGTTTCTATTCTCTATCCAGTCAGGTCAAAATATATTTAGTGAGCACATTTTAGACTTTACTATGAGCTCCATGATATGGGGAGTACAAAAAGTATCAACATAATCCTGGGTCAATCTCATGCAGAATTGTGAAATAGAAAATAATATAGGCAAAAATTTTTTAGCAGTTAATGTTTTGAAATGTATGACAGGGGGCTGAAATGGAAGTTTTAGCTAACGTATCAAGACATAATATAAGTGTTTAGATGATAGACTACATACTGAATGAATAAAAGAGATGATTAAACAAGACTCTTAAGCCCTTACTCACTAAATACAGATACAGATATAGATTTTAAAAAGGTAAGAGGAAAAAGTTTTTTTTTTAAGTTAATTTTTATTGTTTATGATAGTTTACAATCTTGTGAAATTTCAGTTGTACATTATTGTTTGTTACTCGTGTTGTAGGTGCACCCCTTCACCCTTTGTGCCCACTCCCTACCCCCCATTTCCCCTGGTAGCCACTAATCTGTTCTCTTTGTCCACATGTTTAAATTCCTCATATGAGTGGAGTCATACAGAGATTGTCCTTCTCTATCTGGCTTACTTCACTTAACATAATTCCCTCAAGGTCCATCCATGTTGTTGTGAATGGGACGAGTTTATTCTTTTTTATGGCTGAGTAGTATTCCATTGTATATATATATCATATGTTCTTTCTTTATCCAATCATCAGTTGATGGGCATTTCGATTACTTCCATGTCTTGGCTATTGTAAATAATGCTGCAATGAACACAGGGGTACATGAGACTTTTGGAATTGCTAACTTCAAGCTCTTTGGATAGATACCCAGTAGTGGGATGGCTGGGTCATATAGTACTTCTATTTTTAATTTTTGAGAGATCTCCATACTGTTTTCCAAAGTGGCTGCACCAGTTTGCATTCCCACCAGCACTGTATGAGGGATCCTTTTTCTCCACAACCTCTCCAACACTTGCTACAATTTGTTCTGGTTATTTCTGCCATTCTAATGGGTGTAAGGTGATATCTTAGCGTAGTTTTGATTTGCGTTTCCCTGATGATCAGTCATGATGAACATCTTTTCATGTGCCTATTGGCCATCCTTATATCTTCTTTGGAGAAATGTCTGTTCATGTCTCCTGCCCATTTTTGATCGAGTTGTTTGATTTTTTGTTGTTGAGTTGTGTAAGGTCTTTATATATTATGGAGATTAACCCTTTGTTGAATATATGACTTGTAAATATTTTTTCCTAATTAGTGGGCTGGTTTTTGGTTCAATCCTGTTTTCCTTGAAGAAGCGCTTTAGTTTGATGAAGTCCCATTTGTTTATTCTTTGTATTGTTTCCCTTGTCTGAGAAGACATGGTGTCCAAAAAGATCCTTTTAAGACTGATGTCAAACAGTGTACTGCCTACATTTTCCTCTAGAAGCCTTATGGTTTCAGGTCTTACCTTTACGTCTTTGATCCATTTAGAGTTTATTTTTGTGAATAGTGAAAAAGAATGGTAAATTTTCATTCTTTTGCATGTGGCTTTCCAGTTTTCCCAGCACCATTTGTTGAAAAGACTTTCTTTTCTCGATTGTATGCCCTCAGCTCCTTTGTCAAAGATTAGCTGTCCAAAGATGTGTGGTTCTATTTCTGGGCTTTCAATTCTGTTCCATTGATCTGTGCACCTGTTTTTGTACCAGTACCATGCTGTTCTGATTACTGTAGCTTTGTAGTATGTTTTGAAGTCAGGGATTGTGATGCCTCCAGCTTTGTTCTTTTTTCTCTGCATTGCTTTAGCAATTCGGGGTCTTTTGTTGCCCCACATGAATTTCAGGATTCTTTGTTCTGTTTCTGTGAAGAATGTCATTGGGATTGCATTGCATCTGCAGATTGCTTTAGGTAGTATGGACATTTTAACTATGTTTATTCTTCCAATCCACGTACATGTAATGTTTTTCCATCTCTGTATGTCATCATCCATTTCTTTCGGGAAAACCTTGTAGTTTTCGTTGTGTAGGTCTTTCACTTCCTTAGTTAAATTCACCTGGGAGGTATTTTATTCTTTTTGTTGTAGCTGTGAATGGTACTGTGTTCTGTCCCTTTCTCAGCCTTTTTCGTATAATTAATTTCTGACTTTACAGCATTATGATCGGAGAAGATGCTTGTTATTATTTTAATTTTTTTAAAATTTATAGAGGCTTGCCTTGTTTCCCAACATATCGTCTATCCTTGAGAATGTTCCATATGCACTTGAGAAGAATGTGTATTCTGCTGTTTTTGGATGGCATGTTCTATATATGTCTATTAAGTTGAACTGTTTTAGCGTTTCATTTAATTCCACCATTTCCTTGTTGATTTTCTGTGTGGATGATCTGTCTAATGATGTGAGTGGAGTGTTGAGGTCCTCTATCATTACTGCGTTATTTTTAATATCTTCGTTTAGGTTTCTTAATAGTTGCTTTATGAACTTTGGTGCTCCTGTGTTGCATGCATAGATATTTCTAAGTGTTATTTCTTCTTGATGTAGTGTCCCTTTGATCATTATATACTGACCATCTATGTCTCTCTTTACCTGCCTTATCCTGAAATCTACTTTGTCTGATATAAGTCTTGCGACACATGCTTTCTTTTGTTTGCCATTAGCTTGGATTACCATATTCCCCCGCTTCAGTCTGAGCCTGTATTTGTCATTGGAGGTGAGGTGTGTTTCCTGGAGGCAACAGATTGTTGGATCCTGTTCTTTAATCCATCTGGCCACTCCATGTCTTTTTATTGGAGATTTCAATCCATTTACATTGAGGGTGATTATTGATGCATGAGGGCTTAATGATGTCATTTTGTCACTCATTTTCTGGTTTTCTTGCATTTCCTTTGTTTCTCGTCCTGTGTGTTTTGGCCTACAAATTGACTTCTGTAGTTTCTTATTTCCTTACTTATTTTTTGTGTCTCTGTTCTGTTTTGAAATTTAGTGGCTACCCTGAAGTTTGTATTCAGACTTTCACATGTAAAATAGTCCATTTTCTGGTGGCCTGTTATTTCTTTAGCCTAAACTGATTCAGTCCCTTTCCTCCTTCCCTCCTAAGTTATGATTGTCATGTCTTATTCCAACTTGTATTCTGAGTTTGTGGTTAAAGTGATAAGATTATCTTTGTTTTTGGTGTTTTCCTTCCCTTTATCCTAATGCTATAGTTGTATATTTGCTATCCTATCCTGATTCTATCTGTTTGTCTTCTTACTCTGTGTTTTGTGACTTCTTTCTCCTTTTTCTTCTTTTTTCAGGTATGAGGGCCTTCTTGAGGATTTCTTGTAAGTGGGGTCTCGTGGCTACATAGTCCCTTAGCTTTTGTTTGTTTGATTTAATTTCTCCTTCATATCTGAAGGATATTTTTACTGCATAGAGTATTCTTTGCTGAAGATTGTTATCTTTTAAAGTTTTGAATATGTCATTCCAATCTCTCCTAGCTCATAAGGATTCTGCAGAGAAATGTGCTGAAAGTCTGATAGAGGTTTCTTTGTAGGTTATTTTCTTCTGCCTTGCTGCCATTAGTATTCTCTCTTTGCCATTCACTTTTGCCAGTTTTACTACTATATGCCTTGCAGTAGGTCTTTTTACATTGACATATCTAACAGACCTGAAAACTTCCTCCACACACATTTCTCTCTCATTTCCTAGACTTGGGAAGTTCTCTGGTATTATTTCTTTGAGCACACTTCCTGCTCCATTCTCCTTTTCGTCGCCCTCGGGGATACCAATAATTCTTATATTGCATTTCCTCATTGAGTCAGCTATTTCTCAGAGATTTTCTTCATTCCTTTTTAGTCTTAGTTCTCTCTCTTCCTCTGGAGCCATTCAACCTGTCTATCTTCTATTATGCTTATTTGCTCCTCTGTGGCATCCACACGGGTATTCAGGGATTCTGTATTATGTTTTATTACTTCCATTGTTATTTTTCATCTCTAGTATTTATGATTGATTCTTCTTTATAGTTTCAATCTCTTTTGTGAAGTAACTCCAGAACTTGTTGACTTGTTTCTCTATATTTTTCTTTACCTCATTGAATTTTTTGATGATAGCTATTCTGAATTCATTGTCCATTATTTTACTATTTTCTGAGTCCTCAGGAAATAATTCTGGGTGCCTGTTTTCCCTCTGGTCTGGAGATTTGATGAACTGACAGATGCTGGAAGATGGACAGATATGGGAAGATGGATGGCTCTTCCCCATTGTGATATTTTTTGGTTGCAGTTACAGCCTTTTGCTATTAGAAAGAGGCGCGCATTCTGAGCCCTCCTGCCTTCAGCGGAAATGGCCGGCACAGAGCCAGGTGGTGGTGGGGGCTTTCTCTTGTGCACAGGCCTGGTTTCCAGATCAGCTCTCGCTATCTGCTCTCCTGGGGTCTTGGCTTGATGAGGTCACCCCACATGAAAGCTTTCCCCTGTCAGAGGGCTTCTGCCTGGGCAGCAAGGGCCCGTGGGAGCACGGGGTGATCCTGCTGACATGGAGCCCCTCCCCCACTCCTTTCCTCATGGAGCCTCCTGCACAGCGACCACTCTTTAGGGGAGGGAGTGAAGATCTTTCTTACCCCGTTCCAGCACCTCCAAGGGGTGGTCCAGCCTCTCCGCCCTCTGTTGTGTGGCTGCTGTGGGTCTCCAACGATTCCTGTGATATTAGGATATTGTTTGTTGGAATATGGTTGCTCCTTTTTGTTGAATGTTGGAGGGGAGAGAGTCCAGGACAAGCTCACTCAACCATGACACTGATGTCACTCAGGAAGAAGTTTGATGATGTCTTTTGGGAGAGCTCTTGGTGCACTCTGAGTTCTGCCTCCCCGCTGGAGAGGTACGGGTTCAGTGGGGACTTCTCTATTTGCCACTAGTCAAGATAGATGAGCTTTAGAGTGAGGAGAAAAAATAGGGGACTCTAAATTTTCATCTAGAAGCATGAAAAATAAATCTAATTAAATAAATGTAAAATAAATAAATCATTAAATAAATGTAAAATTAACTATATCCTATAGTTATTAGAAGAAAGGCCATTTGATTATAAAGCACATTATGGTGTATATAACTCATAGCTGGAATTTCATTTAATCTATCCTTTCACAAATCTTGGAGAAATGAGGCTTCAAGTAGTATCTCAAAAGAAAGAAACAGCATCTGATTTGTTATTGTTCTATATGGGCTTAAAGTCATATTGAGGAGACACAGCTTCATATATGAGATGTTTAAATGACAATGCTAAATAAATAATCCATCTGAAACTAGGAAACGTTACCTGTGTCCTTTAGGATAAACACTTACATGTAGGCATATATCAAATTGATAGTTTAATAAAATACTTTCATTTTAAAAGTTAATCAATGATAATAAGAAAGTGAACGGATTATAGACTGCAAAAGAAATTTCTATTATAAATCTGGACATGCATAACTAGCTCTCAATAATAGTTTTTTAAATCAACTTAATACTAAAACCACATCAATTTGTTACCAAAGAAAATCATAGTTATTTATGATTATTTTTTAATTATGTAATTGGCTAAGACCCACACCCTTTGTAATTCTAAAGTACCACTTGTTAGATTTCAGATTTAAAACATTTTTATGTTAGCACCTGAAAAAAAGCATACTCTTATGTAGATTTTAAAAAACTTATGTTGGGTATTTCACTAATGCTTTCTTACCTCCTTTCTCAATGTTTAACTATTTAGGAAATAACCTGACGTGAAAAAAATAGTTCACAAAGCACTATGGAAACTGTGGAAGGACTCACTCAATACTCAGGCCATCTTTTTCTATTCTAGCACATCTTCCTCCATTTCAGGGACTGAAGAGCTAGAAATAATTTTCCGCAGATTTACCTCTGGTTGAGATTTTCCATATGATTTGGGTTCTGCCTGTCAGAAGTACTCACTTGAGACACTGATTTAGAAGTGAATCAGGGGGCCAGCACCATGGCCAAGCAGTTAAGTTCATGTGCTCCGCTCCAGCAGCCTGCCGTTTTGCTGGTTCAGATCCTGGGCATGGACATGGCACTGCTCATCAGGCCATGCTGAGGCAGTGTCCCACATACCACAAGCAGAGGCACCCAAAACTAGAATATACAACTATGTACTGGGGGCCTTGGGGAGAAAAATCAGAAAAAAAAAAAAAAAGGTTGGCAATAGTTGTTAGCTCAGGTGCCAATCCTTAAAAAAAAAAAAAAAGAGAAGTGAATTAGGGAAGACGACAAACAGGGTACAGGTTGTGCATTTTGTTGGTGCAGAGGTGGCATGATTTTGGCTCATCCAACAGCTGGTTCAGAGACTTCCTCATCCCACAGCTAGTTCAGAGAACTTATGCAAGTTCTTAGTGAGTCTGGCTAAGAGTCTGTCAATTTTGTTTATCTTCTCAAAGAACCAGCTCTTTTTTTCATTGATATTTTCTACTGTCTTTTTTGCTTCAAATTCATTTATTTCTGCTCTAATTTTTATTATTTCTCTCCTTCTGCTAACTTTGGGCTTTGTTTGTTCTTTTTCTAATTCTGTCAGGTGTAGTTTAAGATTGCTTATTTGAGATTTTTCCTGTTTGTTAAGGTGGGCCTGTGTTGCTATGAATTTACCTCTTAGGATCGCTTTTGCTGTATCCGATATGAGTTGGTATGGTGTGTTCTCATTTTCATTTGTCTCCAGATATTTTTTGATTTCTCCAATGATCCACTGGTTGTTCAATAGCATCTTGTTTGGTTTCCACATCTTTGTCCTTTCCCAGCTTTTTTCTTGTAGTTGATTTCTGCTTTCATAGCATTATGGTTGTAAAAGATGATTGATACGACTTCAATCTTCTTAAATTTATTGAGGCTTGCCTTGTTTCCCAACATAGGGTCTATCCTTGAGAATGTTTCATGCACACTTGAGAAGAATGTGCATTGTCCTGTTTTTGGATAGAGTGTTCTATACATATCTATAAAGTTCATCTGTTTTTTTTCCCATTAATTCCACTATTTCCTTGTTGACTTTCTGCCTGGATGATCTATCCATTGATGTAAGTGGGGTGATGAGGTCCCTTACTATTATTGTGGTGTTGTTAATTTCAGGTCTGTTAACAGTTGCTTTATGTACTTTGGTGCTCCTGTGTTGGATGCATATATTATTTATAAGTCTTATGCCTTGGTCGGAAGTCCCTCTTATCATTATACACTGCCTCTCTTTGTCTCTCTTTACCTGTTTATCTTGAAGTCTACTTTGTCTGATATAAATATGGCGACACCTGCTCTCTTTAGTGTGCCATTAGCTTGGAGTATCATCTTCCATTCCTTCACTCTGAGCCTGTGTTTGTCATTGTAGCTGAGGTGTGTTTCCTGGAGGCAGCACATTGTTTGGTCTGTTTTTTTAATCTATCCCATCACTCTGTGTCTTTTGATCGGAGAATTCAGTCTATTTACATTTGGCTTGATGCTGCCATTTTAAGACTCATTTTCCAGTTCTTCTAAATTTCCTTTGTTCCTCGCCCCGTGTATTTTAGACTACCAATTCGGTTAGGTAGTTTTCTATAATGGTTTTCTTAGTTTTCTCCTTATTTATCATTTGCCTCTCTGTTCTAATTATTTGTTTAGTGGTTACCATTAGGTTTGTATAAAAAATCTCGTAGATAAGCTAGTCCATTTTCTGATAGCCTTCTATTTCCTTGGACTAAGCTGATCCCATCCCTACCTTCTTCCCCTGTAAGTTATTCTTGTCACATCTTATTGCATCTTGTGTTGTGAGTTTGTAGTTAAATTGACAAGTTTATATTTATTTTTTGTGTTTTCCTTCCCTTTTTCTTTAATGTTGAAATTGTTTGCTAACCTGTTCTGATAGCTGCAATTTTCTGATTTTGCCAACCCAGTTTTCTCTTTGCTCAGGGCTGTGTAGCCCCTTTCATTATTTTTTCTGGTATGAGGGCCTTCTTGAGGATTTCTTTGCGGGGTGGCTTGTGGGGAAGAGCTCCCTTAACTTTTGCTTATCTGGGAAAATTTTTATTTCTCCATCATATCTGAAGGATATTTTCACTGGATAGAGTATTCTTGGATGCATGTTTTTGTCTTTCAGAATTTTGAATATGTCTTTCCACTCTCTCCTAGCCTGTAAAATTTCTGCTGAGAAATCCACTACAAGCTTGATAGGGGCTCCTGTGTAGGTTATTTTCTTCTGCCTTTAATATTTTTTCTTTGTCAATGACTTTTGCCAGCTTTACTACTATATGCCTTGGAGTAGGTCTTTTTACACTGATATAGTCAAGACATCTACTGACTTCTTTCACTTGTATTTCCAGCTCCTCCCTCAGGTTTGGGAAGTTCTCAGTTATTATTTCTTTGAGCAAGCTTTCTGCTCCATTCTCCTCTTCTCCCTCTGGAATATCTATAATCCTTACGTTGCATTTCCTAATTGAGTCATATATTTCTTGGAGAATTGCTTCATTTCTTGCTAGTTGTAGTTCTCTCCCCTCCTCCACTGTAAGCATTTCTCTATGTCTGTCCTCAAGACTGCCGATTCATTCCTCCATAATACCAGCACTATTGTTCCGATGGTCCTAATTTTTCTTTATCTCAACCACTGTGTTTTTCATCTCCAACATTTCTTATTGGTTCTTCTTTATAGTTTCAATCTCTTTTGTGAAGTTCCAAATTTCACTGAACTGTCTTTATGTATTTTCTTATAACTCATTGAGTTTTTTAATGATAGCTATTTTAAATTCTCTGTCACTTATAAATTCTTGTGCCTTCAGGATTGATTTCTGGTTACTTGTCATTTTCCTTCTGGTCTGAAGATTTAATATATTTTTTCAGACTGCTTCATGGTGTGGATTTGTTTCTTCACATAGTGACAGTATCTGGCCACAGCTTCACCTGGCAACACTGGTTTGGGGTCAAAAGCTGTGTATTCTGAGCCTGCTTCAATCCTTGGCTTGCTGGCTCCCAGCCACTAGCTGCTTTCCTATTTGTGTGGGCACTTTGGCTGACAGGCTGAACTGGAGCACTGGGTGGGGTGAGGGGCACCTTCTTTTGCCTGCATGATCACAGAGGTGTTCTTGCTGTGTCCTCACTATCTGCTCTCCTGGGGTGCTAGCCTGACGAAGACACCCTTGCAACAGCTTAGTTACCTCTGTGTGGGTCTTTCCCACAGGCTGTGAGGGAACTTGAAGAATGATGGTGTTCTCACAAAGGTCCATCCCTCCCACGTTCCTCTCAAGAGGCCTATGCAGTCCCAGGGTCACTGCATTTTAGGAGGGAAAGAAGATTCCCCTTACCTCCTTTCACTTCCTCTGGGGGGTCTGACACCTCTACCTTCAGACATATGGTTGCGTGGGTCTCTCAGATGTCTTTTGTGTTCTGTGAATGTCCTCTGTTGGCATATGAATGTCCTTTTCATTGTATTTTAGGAGGGAGAGTCTAAGGGGAGATCTCACTCCACAATGATGCTGACGTCACTCTACTTATACAAGTTCTTAATCCTGGCAGAAGCAGCAGCTACCTTTGATTTAGGGAGCTTTGATTTAGGAGCAAACTCTCAATGATTTAGGGAGTCATTTCTGTAAACTCAGCCTTCCAAAAGGTGCTTTGATCTATATCTTCACATGGAGGATTCACAGAGCTCTGTGCCACATTAAAGTCTTGAAATATGCAGGGGTGGAAATTCATACCACATCCCTGATAAAGTTGCCTATTTGATCTATGTAGAAGATAGAAGGATCCTGGAGGATGACAGTGAATGATCATACACTAAATCAGGTGCTGTTTCTAATTAGAAAGTGCCACTGTTCCAAATGTAGTTTCTTTCCTGGCAGGATCAACGCTGCCCTGACACTTGCTAGGTAGGTTTTGATCTTGGAGGTTTCTTTATTACACCAATAAGGATAAAATTAAGCCATTTGCCTTCTTCTAGGAGACAGCAGAATATTTTTTCAAGCTTATTTAAGGTAGGACCACCAAAAGGCCAGATCCTTCAGGGACAAAAGTTTGGTTAACTCCAACTAATTGACATTCTGGATGAGGACAAAGGGAGAACGTGATTGGCAGTGGAGGAAGATGTCAATATAATTATGGACTTCAAACAAGTTGTGGAAGTGAAAATCATGAAGGGTTTTTTTTTCTTCCTTGGTGAGTGTGTCTGTGTGCATGTGTGTATGGGTAGGATATATTTCAGGTGGTTTACTTTACAATTTAGTCTATAAATTACAACTTATAAAACTAGAATTGTGACTGAACTAGCATAGGCATGAAACAGATCCCATGAAATCACATCATGTGAAATGACTGGGACTTTGAATCCTTCCTGTTGGGAAGAGTCCTGTAATGGTTTGTTTCTACAGATCATTGGTGCATTATGTTTGCAGATCACATTGTTGTTGCTATTGATATTTGGAGAAGTTTGAATGAGGGAAAAGGAAGTGTATGAACGTTGAATAATCAGAGGGGTAGTCCACAGTAGATAGACCGGGATATCCATTCAAACATTCTTCAAGCATGCTTCCTGTGCTAAAGCATCTAAAACAACATTTCTAAAACTTTCCTGCCAAGAGAGTTCTGGATATAATTCAAATTTTCCTAATCAGGTGATCTTATGAAAGACATAGTCAGAGTTACTTGGGGTGAAAGGCCAGCCTCAGTGCATCACTTGTGAATGATGATACAGTTCGTGGGAGACGTAGCAGAATTCTGGAACAGCTATGGCTGGAGGAGTCTTCCTGACTCAGGAGACTCCTGATGATGACAGTGCTGTCATTCTGGGGCTGGCAGCTTGGAAACTTCTCTCTGTATGCTGCACTAATCATGACAGAAGCAGCAGAAACCCTGATTCTGTAGTGTAGTTTACAAAAAAAGGATTTTAAGACATCTTTGAACTGTGCTTAATGCTAATCCTGACCAAAAAGATACAAATTACCAGTAGAGACAGAGAAACTATTAAAACATAAGTGTAACTGGAGTCCAGAAGGAGAAATGGAAAAAAGAATAGAAATGCCAACCCGGCATTCTATTTCCAGTACAAATCCTTCAAGAACGAAAGAATGAAAGTGAAATAGATATTTTCACATAAAAAATAGAACTAAGAAAACCTGTAACCAACAGAGCTGCAGTATAAGAAACACTACAACAATTTTTTTTAAGCTTAGTGGAAATAATGCTGGTGGGAAATTTGAATCTTCAGGAAGAAATAAAGGACATTAAAAATAGTAACTATCTGGGTAAATAAAAATATTATTTTCCACTTAATTTCTTTAAAATACATGTGACAGCTTAAAATTTCAAAAGTATGTAATATTTTCTTATATGTAGATGTGATACATATGACAATTATAGCATAAGAAATAGGGACAGGAGCCAATTATCAATTTCTTACCTCTCACCTTCAAATTCATCCTTCAATATATGATCTGCAATAACTGACAGCGTTTTTTCAAACATTTCACTTTTACATGAGCAATATATTAAGTTTTTCAGTACAGGATGCTTAAGGATCACTGAAGGAGAAAGACTTTCCTATGCTTTCTGGCTGCTGCTCAGTGGGTCAGGGGTGTGAGGATGAGGACATATGGTGGACCTTAGCCCTAACTGCCCATCCAGAACATGAGGTCCCTTGAAGAACTTGCAAGCTTAGCCTGGCATGGTTATAACTCTCCCATGACCCTCTCTATGTGGAAACTGGCAACCTGAAGTCCTTAAGCCCACATCAGCACCTGGACTACTTCTGCAGGCACTAGGGTCAAACCTGCAGCCCAAAATGTTCCTGCCAAGGTGTCACTTCCTACGTAGCTTTCCTATGACATAGAGGGTTCCCACTGAGCCACTATCCTCTCTGTAGCCTCTACAACCTCTGCATACTCACTCCCCTGACAGTTGATCACCTGTATCCTGCTGCATGAAAATACAACACATTGAAATGTGTGGGATGCAGCTAAAGAAGTTCTTGGAGGCAAGTTTATAGCTCTTAATACTTATTAAGGAAAGGAAAAAAAATGTCTAAAGTCAAAATAATTGACCATTCACCATGTCTTCTCTTCATTCATCTGGAAAACAGACGCTAAGTTGCCTTTGAATGCTTAATGTCCTCCCCCCATCAGCCAGCAATGACTTTTTTTGCAATTTTATCTTTTTTTAAATAACAGCTTTATTGACTATATATATATATATATATATATATATATATATATATATATATATATATTTCAACAGAGTTGTGTAGCCAACATCACCATTTAATTCCAGAACCCCCAAAAGAAATTCCATTAATGGTCACTTCCCCCAGCCGCTGGCAACCACTAATTCCATTCTATCTCTATGGATTTGCCTATCTGAGCATTTCATATACAGTCATGTGTTGCTTAACAACAGGGGCACATTCTGAGAAATGTGTCAATGTGTGAACATCATAGAGTCTGCTTACACAAACCTAGATGGTATAGCTTACTACACACGTAGGCCATATGGTAATAATCTTATAGAACCACTGTGTATATGTGGTCTGGCATTGACTGAAACATCTTTATGTGGCACATGACTGTAACGGAATGATACTACATGTGGCTGAATTCTTTCAGTTAGAACAATAATTTCCTCAAGGTTCATACATGTGTAGCATGTATCAGCGCTTCCTTCCCTTTTATGGCTAAATAATAAATAATCCATTGTATGGATATACCACTTTTGTTTATCCTCTCATCACTTGATAGACATTTGGGTTATTTCCATGTTTTCGCTGTTAGAAATAATGCTGCTATGAACATTCATGAACAAGTTTTTGGGTAGACATATGTTTTCAGTGCTCTTGAGTATATACCTAGGAGTTGAATTGCTTGGTAACATGATAAATCTATGTTTAAATTTTTGAGGAAGTGTCAAACTGTTTTCCAAAGTGATATCCAGTTGTTCCAGCACTATTTGTTGAAAAAACTATTTTTACCTCCATTGAATTGCCTTGGCATCCTTGTTGAAATCAACTGACTACAAATGTAAAGGTTCATTGATGGATTCTCAATTCTATTGCATTAACATATACGCCTATCCTTATACCAGTACCACAGTGTCTTGATTGCTGTAATTTATCATTTTATATTCCCATCAGTAAAGTATGAGGATATCAATTTTTCCACATCTTTGTTACATTCTCGTTAATGCTTATTTCCATCTTTTTGCTCTTAATCATTCATTGGCCATTTGTACATCATCTTCACAGAAATATCTGTTCAAATCTTTTGCCTCTTTTTCACTCAGATCATTTGACATTTTTTACTGTTGAGTTGTAAGAGCTCTTTACACAGTCTGGATACAGGTCCTATATCAGATGTATGATTTGCAAATATTTTCTCCCATTTTGAAGGATGTCTGTTTGTTTTCTTCATGGTATCATTAATAACACAAAAGTTTACCTTTTTTTTTCTTTTTGGCACTGGAGGCTGTGGTGTCATATCTAAGAAACAAATGCCTAACCCCAGGTCACAAATGTTTACTCCTGAGTTTTCTTCTTAGAGTTTACAGTTTTAGGTCTCCAGGTCTATGATCCATGTTGAGTTAACTTTGGTATATGGTCCATTTGCACATGGATATCCAGTTGTTCCAGCACTATTTGTTGAAAAAACTATTTTTACCTCCATTGAATTGCCTTGGCATCCTTGTTGAAATCAACTGACTACAAATGTAAAGGTTCATTGATGGATTCTCAATTCTATTGCATTAGCATATACGCCTATCCTTATACCAGTACCACAGTGTCTTGATTGCTGTAATTCATAGCAGGTTTTGAAATTAGGTCATTTGAATCCTTCAACTTTGTTCTCCTTTTTCAAAATTGTTTTGGTTATTCTAGGTCCCTTTCATTTCCATGTGAACTTTAGCATCAGCTTGTCAAAAAAGGTGGCTGGAATTTTGATAGAGATTGTGTTAAATCTCTAGATCAATTTGGCGAATATTACCATCTTAATACTACTAAACATTATAATCCATGAACATGGGATATTTTTCTCTTTATATTCTTTCAACAATGTTTTGTAGCTTTCAGCAAAAGACATCTTATAGTTTTTTTCTTTTTTGAGGAAGAATAGCCCTGAGCTAATATCCGCCACCCAATCCTCCTGTTTTTGCTGAAGAAGACTCGTCCTGAGCTAACATCTGTGCCCATCTTCCTCTGCCTTATACGTGGGATGCCTGCCACAGCATGGCTTGACAAGCGGTGCGCAGTATCTGAACCAGTGAAGCCCAGGCCACCAAAGGGGAATGCACAAACTTAACCACTATGCCACTGGGCTGGCCCCCACCTTGTACTTCTTTTAATAATTTATTTCTAAGTATTTTGTTATTTGTATTTTTTGTTATAAATAGAAGTATCTTAATTTCATTTTATGATTAATCACTTTTTAACTTTCTGGAGTATATATTCTCTTAAACATGTGCAATAACCCTGGATGGTAAACAATTAAATTATCTATAACTTCCTCCTACAGTAAATAAGATAAACCAACAAACCTAAGAATCGTGAGTGGGAAGTAAAATAGATTACATATGGCATCTCTTTCAATTTGTTTTTTTGCTTCAAAAAAAATTTTACCCCTCACCATTAAAGACTGGAAATGAAACTTTTAACAGAATTGTCAGTATCTAAATGGTATTGCTGTATAGCATTTTGAGGAACATTTTGGATGCACTCTGGATTCTGTAATCAGCTATATGTTCTCTATGAATTCCATCACACAACCATCAGGAGGCTTCCATAACTCGATGCAGCTCATCCACCTCTCTGCTGCTGCTGTGACTAGCACTACCGCTACTATGCTTAGAACTATTACTACTACCATCACCATCTCTGAGCAGTGAGACAATCTAGTCATTAGGAGCTCAGACTCTGAAGCCAGAATCCTGTTCAAAACCTGACTCTGCAATGTACCACCCATGTGACCACTGGGAAATTACCATACTTCTCTGTACCTCAGTTTTCTCATCTGTAAAAGGGGGAAAGAATAGCTATTATTTCATAGGCTTGTTTTGAAAAGTAATGAGTTACTACATGTAAGTACTCATAACAATGTTTGGCAAATAGTAAGGTCCAATAAATGTTAATTGTTTTTAACTCCAAGAAAAGAAGATAACCAAGTGGAAGTATAGAAAGCTCTCTTTCTTTTCCATCCCATCTGCAGCTTTACAGACAGCTCACACCTCCTCCACCACATTGCTCCTCTCCAGGAGAAGTACAGGTATTACCGGGCTCTGGACTAAAGTGCCAGAGGAGAAGCAGGAGGGGTAAAGACATCTAGAGTCTGCTCCTTGAACTTTAGCTCTCAGAGAATTTTATCTCTTTGTAACTACAGTGATATGAGACGCTCAGGGGATGCCTATCTCCTGACTAAGAGGCCTTCCCAGTTTAAAAAAGAAAATAAAAGTGAAAATTAGGAAAAACAAGGCATGGACAAGAATGCTTACATTAGGCTCTAGTGTTGCCAAAAATATGTACACATTGCTGACATATGGTACATCCCAGTTCTTCCAGGCAAGTGTTCCAAGTAGACTTTTATTATAGAGTAGGCCTTTATTATTGGAGGGCTTTTGCTCTGAGGACTATGCATAAATCTGTGGGCAGGATTCTGGAAATCTCCTCAGAGGCACCACTAAGTGGAATCTAGAAACTAGAGCTTCGCAACTTTCCGAGGGAGGAAGTAGGTTTTGAAAACACTGGGGGAACTCCAACAAAGTAGGCTTAGAAAAACAGTAATAGTAGAAAAGTTCAGCTCTTCTCAGAAGAGCAGCAAGAAATAACAGGCACCCTGGCAAGAAAGTCCAACACAAGAAAGGAGGATCTGAGAAGACATCATGTTTGAAGAACCATGATCTAGCTGTGAGACAGCAGGATCTCAGTTTTGAGTAGGTAATAAGAAACTGGGAAGGTGACAATGCAGGGAACCAAGCAGAGGGAAACAAGACAGGAACTGAGTTTCCATGCCTGTCAGATAGGGAACAAAGCACAAAACATGCTTACTGGGGCTAGAGAGTTCCAGAAGCACTACAGACTTGAAACGAAATTATACATGGCTCCTTGAATCCTTTCCATGGAACAGGTGGAAACCCAGAGCCTGAGGAAGAGATAAGCATACAGGACAGGTACGGATCAACTGATTGCTGGGAGAAGAAAAGCAAGGGGAAAAGCCAAACTATGTGATGACAACTAAAATACATTAGGATCTATCATGGAGCTTCAAAATAAAGCAAGACTTGTAAAAAATCAAAAGACAAACATGTTTGATTAGGTTTAGAGCAATGAGGAGAAAGAAGGGGTAGTCTCACTACAAAAAAAGTAATAGTATAGAATTAACAGATGACAAAGGAAAAAAAAATGTATTTTCTTCCCATTTTTCCCATTCAGAAGAATGATCTTCAATTTGGAGATAATAAAAAATAATGTAAACAAATATAATATGTAGCAGAATTAGAGGTTCAAATTCAATGAGGAGTATGTGAGAATCTAGCTACCTGAACTGAACTCAAAGTTGGAAGGACTTTTATCCTAAAGTACACAAGATACATATAGATGTCATCAATAATACGTTCATGACAATTGCAGAGAAATCATACAAAAGGCACTAAAGGAATAGAAATGGGCAAGTGATATGTGGACTTCAAAATATATCAAAGTAGGTGTCTCAATCCATGGAATAACATATGTGAATTGGGAGAATTCTAGGACATTGCTATGCAGAAAATTTGTGAAAAGCACACAGAGACCATTAGGGAGGTGCATCAACTACAAAATAATGTCAGGCTACACTAACCTTAATTCCTGTCCTATGTTCATAGAGTTGCTACACTCAATCAAAAGAAGTCCGAGACATAGAATGTATTGATTTCAACAAGGCCTCTGAGCAAGCCTTAAGGATTTCTTTTAGATAGAATAGGAGCCACATGAATTTCAGGCTGGGTGAACAAACTGCACCCAAGGATAACAGATTGCAACTGCAGGCACTCCTCTCATAGCATGCCTCAGGACTTGGCCCCATGGTCAGGTTTTTAATGAAAAATTTTAACAAAATCTTGCAAGTCAAAATTTAAACTATGTAATACTTTAAGAGAGACAGCTAGTGCTGCGGTAGCAAAACCAAGATTCAAATGAACTCTGTAGGCAATAATAATTAGTTCCAAATAAGTGAAATCTGAGAGATATAGGAAAAGTTATGCCTACTAAAATTCCTATAACCTGTTAAACACAAGCATTATAAATATAGATATTTATCATATTTTTTATCACTAGGCACTTATACAGATTGGAGCTAAGGACAATTAATGTCCAGAAGAATCCAAAAGCTCCAAAAAGGAACCAGTGGCACTTCATGAAGGTTCTCATATTTCCTAATGTCTCATGTGGACACAGAACAGGCAGAGATTTCTGCTACAGTTTGTCATTCTGAGAAATGACTTTTTCAAACCAATGTGACTCTATCTGAGAACCTGAAAAGCTCCCGGGCCCTACCCAACGAGCTTTAAAACAGCCATCGGCCTATACGCAGACTGGATTGTGATTATTTATGACCACCTTCTCAAAGGCAATAGATTGACAGAACAAAATTTCATTTCCTTATCACTGGGGACTGCGCAACATTTAAATGGAAGTCACAAGTAAATAACAATAAAAACTCAGCATTTTATGTCCTTAAAAGGAAGTGGGGGGGGGGGGTGCTGCAGAAACCATATGCCTTCTCATTTAATCAAAATGGTTTGTGTTCTTGAATGAGTGACAGTGGTTTCAAGGGTATACGTGTTGCTAATATGAGACACATCAAATTGCACTTGATAAAAGAATAACATAAAACAGTTGAGTGATAGCAAGTTCACAACTGAATACTGTGAAGTAAATTTTAAGAAAACAGTTTGAGATCAAAGGCATATCATTATCCCTGAGCAAGTAAACAAGTGGTATAATTCAGCTATTGGAAGGACTGCCTGTGGATATGTGTTAGAATGTCAAACCATTCCTTCTATTTCTGCGATATCTATTCATATAACTACTGTGAAGGAAACCAAGTTAAAGCAACGAAAAATGTCTATTGGAACAACAAGACCTATGCTGGTTTCTTCTGCCTAAGAGTTTAGGCAAAAGGAGTTGGGATACTCCATCTAGTATCCAAACAATATTGATAATGACTTTCCCATTTTTAAAAGCAAATGAGACTCAGAAATGTTAAGGTAACATGGCGAGTGGCAGAATCTAGTGCCACATGCAGGTCTTTTTTTACTTGAGTTACTATCATCTCTGCTGCCAATAAAGTAAAACTTACAGGATAGCATGGCAACAGAGTATCACAAAACAATATCAATATAAATACACTACAATTTATTAAGCTTTTACTTTGCATTATGTAGAATGCTTAGTGTTTATACATCACTTAATCTTCAAAATAACCCTTTGAGGAAGTATAATCTCAATCTAAATAACAGGGACCCAGCTTTAGAGAGAGTAAGTAACTTGTTCAAAGTTAGATGAAATACACATAAGAATCAGGATTTTCTTGGGCTGTTAACGATTGCATACCCAATACCATCATATCCCAATCTCTCATGAAGGCATAAAATCTCTGAAAGCCCCCAGGAGCATTCACGGAAAATGTCCAACCACTTGCCAGATTTTGATAAGAATGTTTATTAGTTACCACACCAAATTAAGTAAATATAATTGCTAGACTGTGCACCCTCAATTTCTGTACACAGACCAGCACTGGAAGCAAGCTGAACAGGAGGGGAAAGTAGACAGATACACAGGGACAGCTTGTATCGCCCTAAATCTGGGTGGACGATGCACTAATGTTTCTTACTTTCTAAAGCATCTAACATTATATTTCATCCCCTTTATTTTCCTATTATTCTATAATTAATATATATTAACTGTGGAAAGCAAGAAAACCAAAATCTACTCAGAACAAGAAAAATATATTTTAGGGCACGTTACTTCTGGGAAGCTTGGGAAATAAACAGGTGTGAAAACTCTCTTTCCATAAATGCTGCAAGCATGCCTATAACTTTGAAATAACCAAAATATTCAGTAATATCAACCACACTATTAACATAAGTCTGGCTTATCAGAATGGAGGTGAGTGACCACAGCAGACAGGCAGTTAGCAGGCAGGAATGTCCAGAGAATGGACCTAGGGAACTAACCAAGGGCTTAAGGAAACCAGCATGAGTGAGGGGTCTGCCACTACCTGGCTCACCAGGCTTGGAGCACTGCCATTCTGGGTTGTAGAGCAGAGGATGTCTTGCCAAGATCTCAACACTTCAGTGCAACAAGAGTGAGGGGAAATGATCCACATCTAATTGACAGTAAATCACAGGAAACAATTTTCAAAGGCTCTCACTCATATGAAAAAACACAGACCACAAAAGCAAATATGTTACACAGTTCAGAGTAAAAGTTACTGCAGCAGTTAATTAATAAAATGATGTTTTAAAATAACTAGATGTGTTAAGATTCTCTGAAATGTAGATTATTCATGAAAACGCCATGATTTTAAAGAATAGGACAAAACAAAATCAAAGCTGTAGTAATCAACAGTCAATGGTTATACATTCATTCTTTATAAAAATACTAACTGAGTGTAGTCCATGTGCCAGTGACTGAGAAGGTCCCCACTGTCACTTAGAATTCAATGAAGAATAAAGTAGGGTTACTTTTGCTTCAGTAGTTACTTCTGCTTATGGTGGGAGGGACACTTTAAAAAGATCAAAATGCAACCCAGCTTGATCCTGATGAGAAAGGACACTTTTAAAAGGTTAAAAACGTGACTCATACAAATGTAGAATGAACATATGTAAATGGTGTACTTATATCATTAATGAGGGTAAAGAATACGTGAGGAATTGAGAATTGGCTTTAAAGAAAGAATACTGGAAAAAGACTGCTAGGTTAGATACAAAAAAAAATAAACAGGCAATAAAATCATTGGTAAAGGGAAAAAAAAAACTAAAGGTAGAAGATCAAGAACCTATGAGGATAATATGAAGGTTAAAAGACAAAAGTACTAAAATTATCTATTTCAATGATAAGAGGGCAATGGATAGACACACACAAAATAAGAGATTAGATATGATTTCAAAAACATAAAATGTGGGAGTAAGGGAGTAAATGAGTAGAACTTTTAGAAGGTGGTCAAGCTAAAGAGACTCTCAACTCAATATAGATTTCTATACAAATAGAATATTATACAGAAACCTCATGGTAATCGCAAGCGAGAAACCTATAATAAATACACAAATAAGTAAGAGGAATGAAGTTAAACGTATTACTAAAGAAAGCCATCAAACCACAGGGGAAGAGAGCAAGAGAAGAAGCAAGGAACAGAGAAGAACTACTAAAGCACCTAGAAAAAAAGTAACAAAACGGCAATAAATACATGTTTATCATTAGGTTCTTTAAATGTCGATGGACTAAATGCTCCAATCAAAAGGCATAGGGTGGCTGATTGGATAAAAAATAAGACCCATATATGCTGCATACAAGAGACACTCTTCAGACCTAAAGACACTCACAGCCTGAAAGTGAAAGGTTGGAAAAAGAAACTCCATGTAAATGGCAAAGAAAAGAAAGCTGGGGTAGCAATACTTATATCAGACAAAATAGACTTTAAAACAAAAATGGTAACAAGAGACAAAGAAGGGAACTATGTAATTATAAAGAGAACAATCCAGCAAGAGGATATAACACTTGTAAATATCTATGCATCCAACATAGGTGCACCTAAATATATAAAGCAATTATTAACGGACATAAAAGAAGAAATAGAGAATAAAACAATAATAGTAGGGCACTTTCACACTCCACTTACACCAATGGATAGATCATCCAAACAGAAGATCAATAAGGAAACACTGGCCTTAAATGCCATATTAGACCAGATGAACTTAGTAGACATTTACAGAACATTCCATCCAAAAACCACGGAATACATATTCTTTTCAAATGCACATGGAACATTCTCCAGGATTGATCATACATTAGGGTACAAAGCAAGTCTCAATAAATTTAAGAAGATCGAAATAATACCAAACTTCTTTTCTGACCACAAAATTATGAAACTAGAAATCAACAACAGGAAGAAATCAGAAAAGCCAAAAAAATGTGGAGATTAAACAAGATGATAGTGAACACCAGTTGAGTCAATGAAGAAATTGAAGGAGAAATAAAAAATTACCTGCAGACAAATGAAATGAAAATATGACATGCCAAAATCTGTAGGATACAGCAAAAACAGTTCTAAGATAGAAGTTTATAGCAATTCAGGCCTGCTTCAACAAACAAGAAAAATCCCAAATAAACAATCTAACAGTGCACCTAAACGAATTAGAAAAAGAAGTAAAAACAAAGCCACAAATCAGCAGAAGGAAGAAAATAATAAAAAACCTAGCAGAAATAAATGAAATAGAGACTAAAAGAAATAGAAAAAATTAATGAAAACAAGACCTGGTTCTGTGAAAAAGATAAACAAAATTGACAAACCTTTAGCTGGACTCACCAAGAAAGAAGAGAGAAAGCTCAAACAAATGCACTGAAAAATGAAAGAGGAGAAATTACAATGGACATCTCAGAAATACAAAAGATTATAGGAGAATACTAAGAAAAGCTATATGCCAACAAACTGGATAATCTTGAAGAAATAACCTTCCAAAACTGGAACCAGAAGAGGTATAGAATTTGAATAGACCAGTCACCAGTATGGAGATCAAAACGGCAATCAAAAACGTCCCAAAAAATCAAAGTCCAGGACCGGATGGCTTCCCTGGTGAATTCCACCATTCAGTGAAAGAAGATTTAATACCTATCCTTGTCAAACTCATCTGAAAATTGAAAAGGATGGGAGTGTTCCTAACTCATTCGACGATGGCAACATTATCCTGATCCCAAAACTACACAAGGACAACACAAAAAAAGAAAATTACAGGCCAATAACACTGATGAACATCGATGCAAAAATCCTCAATAAAATATTAGCAAAATCCTAATACAATAAAATAATAAAATACATTAAAAAGATCATACATCATGATCGAGTGTGTTTTATTCCAGAGATGCACAGATGGTTCAATATTCACAAATCAATCAACGTGATACAGGATATTAACAAAATGAAGAATAAAAAATCACATGATCATCTCAGTAGACACAGAAAAAGCATTTGACAAGATACAGCATAGATTTATGATAAAAAGTCTAAATAAAATGGATATAGAAGAAAAATACCTCAACATAATAAAGACCACATATGACAAACACAGTTAATATCATTCTCAATAGAGAAAAACTGAAAGCTATCCCTCTAAGAACAGGAAACAGACAAGGATGTCCACTGTCACCACTCTTATTTAACATAGTATTGGAAGTCCAGAGCAATCAGGCAAGAAAAAGAAATAAAAGGGATCCACATTGGAAAAGAAGTGGTGAAACTGTCGCTATTTGCAGATGATATGATTTTATATATAGAAAATCCTAAAGAACCCACTAAAAGACTTATAGAAATAATAAATGAATACAGTCAAGTCACAAGATAAAAAATCAACATACAAAAATCAGTTGTGTGTCTATACACTAACAACGAAGTAGCAGAAAGAGAAATTAAGAATATAACCCCATTTACAATTGCCACAAAAAGAATAAAATACCTACAAATAACCTTAACCAAAGAAGTGAAAGATCTGTACACCAACAACTATAAAACATTGTTGAAAGAAATTGAAGACGACACAAAGAAATGCAAAGTTATTCTGTGTTCTTGGACTGAAAGAATTAACATAGTTATAATGTCTATACTTCCTAAAGCAATTTATAGAGTCAATGCAATTCCAATCAAAGTTCCAACACATTTTTCACAGAAATGGCATAAAGAATACTAAAATTTATATGGAACAACAAAGGACCCTGAATAGTCAAAAGAATCCTGAGAAAAAGAACAAAGCTGGAGGTATCGCACTCCCTGATTTCAAAATACACTACAAAGCTATAGTAACCAAACCAGCATGGTACTGGCACAAAAACAGACACAGAGATCAATAGAACAGAATCGAGAGCCCAGAAATAAAGCCACACATATTTGGACAGTTAATTTTCAACAAGCGAGCCAAGAGCATACAATGGAGAAAGGAGAGTCTCTTCAATAAATGGTGTTGGGAAAACTGGACAGCCACATGGAAAAGAAGGAAAGTAGACCATAACTTACACTATGTAAAAAAAAATCAACTCAAAACAGATTAAAGACTTGAATGTAAGACTTGAAACCATGAAACTTTTAGAAGAAAACATAGGCATACATGTCAACAACAAAAAAACCAATAACCCAATTAAAAAATGGGCAAAAGATCTGAACAGAGATTTCTCCAAAGAGGATATACAGATGGCCAATGGGCACATGAAAACATGTTCAACATCATCAACTATCAGAGAAATGCAAATCAAAGTGACAATGAGATATCACCTCTCTCTGGTCAGAATGGCTGTAATTAACAAGACAGGAAACAAGTGTTGGAGAGGATGTGGAGAGAAGAGAACCCTCGTACACTGCTGGTGGGAGTGCAAACTGGCACAGCCACTATGGAAAACAGTGTGGAGTTTCCTCAAAAAATTAAGAATAGATCTACCATATGATCCAGCTATTCCACTGCTGGGTATTTATCAAAGAACTTGAAAACACTAATGCATAAAGATACATGCACCCCTAGGTTCACTGCAGCCTTATTCACAACAGCCAAGACTTTGAAGCAACCTAGGTGCCCATCAGCAGATGAACAGATAAAGAAGATGTGGTATATACACACAATGGAATACTATTCAGCCGTAAGAAATGATGAAATCTGGCCATTTGTGACAACATGATGGACTTGAGGGTATTATGCTAAGTGAAATAAGTCAGAGGGAGAAAGTCAAATCCCATATGATCTCACTCATAAGCAGCAGATAAAAACAAAGACAAACAAACACAGAGAAACAGAGATTGGACTGGTGATTACCAGAGGGGAAAGGGGGAGGCGGGAGGTCTAAAGGGGTGATTAGGCACAAATGTGCTGGATTGCAATCCGTCTTTAGGTGGTGAACATGATGTAATCTATGCAGAATTCAAAATATACCACGAGATACATCTGAAAGTTATATAATGTTATAATACAATGTTACTGCAATAAATAACTAAGAATTTTTGAGGAATTGAGAATTGGCTTTAAAGAAACAATATTGGAAAAAGACTGCTAGGTTAGACACAAAACTGGGTAATATCTTACAGGATAAACCCCTACCATAACCTCCAGGTTTATCTTTTTTTTTTTTTTTAAGGTTAGAGAGATTATAATTAACACAAATGGCTGTGCCTAGTAGGGCTGATTTTTTCTACTGTGCAGAACTCACTTACGTCTATACCAGATAGGAATCTCTGGTTTAACATGGAACTTCAGAGTCAGCGCTCTGACAAAGTACACTCCCCTCAACATTTAAACAATCCTTGGCTTAGTGTGTTAGATAACATCCTACTATGTCTCTGAGACAACAAGCAACCAACCTTCTGCCTTATTTCTAGGCTCTTGATAATATATCTTAACACTAGATAAAGTAATACACTTTAATGATTTGCTGAATTCTTAAGAAAGGAACAGAGATCTTCAGAGGCCAAAAGAAAAAGAGGAAATAAAGGGAAATAAGATGAAATCAGACAATTAACTTTCAGAAATAAATAAGCTGATATTGCCTTGTTGGCACACTGTACCAGCGGCACAGAACTCTCAACTAAGATCTGGCTCTTCCAAATTGGGAGAGAGCCTGAGATTCCTTACATGAAATCCAAAGGGCTAAAGCACTTTCACTTTTTTGAGCATGGTTATTCCGTTTCCCAGCACCATTTATTGAAGAGATTATCCTTTCCCCATTGCGTCTTCTTGGCTCCCTTGTCAAAAATGAGTTGACCATACACGCAGGGGTTTACTTCTGAGCTCTGCTTTCTGTTTCATTGGTCTAAATGTCTATTTTTATGCCATACCATACTGTTTTAATTACTTCAGCTTGCAGTACAGTTTGAAATCAGGAAGTGTGATGCCTCCAGTTTTGTTCTTCTTTCTCAGGATAGCTTTGGCTATTTGAAGTCTTTTGTAGTTCCATGTGAATTTTAGGATTGCTTTTTCTATTTCCGTGAAAAATGCCACTGGAATTTTCATAGGGATTGCATTGCTCTATAAATGGCCTTTGGATAGCATGGAAATTTTAACATCATTAATTCTGATCCATGAATATGGGATATTTTTCCACATATTTGTATCTTCAATTTCTCTCATCAATGTCTGGTTGTTTTCAGTGTATAGATCTTTTACTTCCTCAGTTAAATTTATTCCTAACTATTTTATTGGTTTTTATGCTATTATAAATGGAACAGTTTTCTTTCTTTTCAGATATTTTGTTCTTAGTGGATAGAAATGCAACTGATTTCTGTATGTTGATATTGTACCCTGTAACTTTACTGAATTTGCTGATTATTTCTAACAGTGTTTTGGTGGAGTCTTTAGAATTTTCTATATATAAGATGATGTTATCTGCAAACAGACAAAATTTACTTCTTCCTTTGTGATTTGGATGACTTTTATTTCTTTTCTTGCCTAATTGCTCTGGCTAGGACTTTCAGTACTATGTTGAATAGCAGTGGTGAGAGCTGGCACCCTGTCTTGTTCCTGATTTTAGAGGAAAAGCTTTCAACTTTTCATTGTTGAATATGATGTTAGCTTTGGACTCATCATATATGGCCTTTATTATATAGAGGTATGTTCCTTGTATACCCAATTTGTTGAGAGCTTTTATCATGAAAGTATGTATTTTATCAAATGCTTTTTCTATATCTATTGAGATGATCACATGATTTTTATCTTTAGTTCTATTAATGTGGTATATCACATTTATTGATTTTCATACATTGAACCATTCTTATGTCCCAGGGATAAATCTCACTTGATCATGGTATGTTATCCTTTTACTGTGTTGTTGAATTTGGTTTGGTAATATTTTCTTGAGAATTTTTGCATATATAATAATCAGGGATATTGGCCTGTAGTTTTCTTTTCTTGTTGTGTCCTTATCTGGCTTTGGTATCAGGGTAATGCTGGCTTCACATGATAAGTTTGGGAGTGTTCCTTCCTCTTCAATTTTTTGGAAGACTTTGAGACAGACTGGAATTAATTCTTTAAATGTTTGGTAGAATTCACCAGGAAGTCATACAAAACCACTCTTGAGGAAAACATCTCCAATATAGTTCTTCAGTATACCCACAGATTAAATTCAGACAAACACAAGCTAATAATAAAAAAATGACCAAACAGATTTTAAAATAAGCTATCATCTGTTAAATAGTAATAACAAATAAATTTAGAACATAAAGACTTCAAACATTAATTAGACATCAAAAATAGAACATAAAATAACTATGAATGAAATGACAAGGAGATTTAAGAAAAATAAAAGCAACCAGAACTGGGAAATATGAGATTAAAATTAAAAACTCAGTGAATGACAGAAATAGCAGATTAGTCATAGGTAAAGGGAAAGGTAGTAAGCCGGAAATGGATATAAAGACATCATCCAGAATGGAGGAAAGAGAAAGAGTGTGTAATACATGAATGGAGGTTAACACACACAAAGAATAGAATGAGAAGGTATAATACATGTTTATATAGAGCTTCTTTTTTTTTTTAAGAGAGACATCTGGAGAAGAAACAATATAAGAAAATATAAAGGAAGAAACTTTGCAGGAATAAAGAATAACAAGAATTCACAGATAAGGGAACCATAATGTATACCAGCAGAACAGAACAATTAGACTGACAACATAATTCCTCAATAGCAACAATAAAATCCCTGAGTCTTTAGCATATTATCTTCAAAATACTTAGAGATAATATGTATTAATCTATAATTGTGTACCTAGCAGAACTATTCTTCAAGAACAAAGAGAAAATAATACATTTTTTGTAATGAATAAAACATGAGTTAGTTCAACACACAAAGAACTTTACTGAAGGGACCTCTAAAGGTTGGACTTAAAGAAAAAGGAAAATGGTCCCAGGAGTCTCTTTTTATTTGGTATTCTGAAGAGGCCTGTTCCCCTTTTCTTATGTCTATTTATTTCAAAGCTTCTTAGACTTACTTTTATATTTCATGTTAATCTGCATCAAAAGAAAGCATATCCTGACACTGACATTTGTTGGATGTGTTAGTAAAACTACAGGGTACGTACTGAGGAAAGGAAAAACATGGGGAAAAAACCAAACAAGGTTTAGGCTCTCAGAAAGCTCATAATAGCAAACTCAAACTTTTTTGTGCATGGAAAAAATAAATGAAAAAAAGAAAATAAGAAAAACAGGTCCACATAACAGTCTGACATTGTGAAAATCAGAAGTTCTTGAAGAAAATAGAACAGATGAATCAGAATAAATCCCCAGAGCTCAACGTAAAGAAATCTTCCTAGAACCAACAAAAGGTCAGATATAGGAAACAGAAGAACTTCTTCCAGTTCCAGACAAAATCAATATGCTGAAACCAACAGCAAGATATATCTAGGAAATATTAAATCCCAAATAGAAAGAAAGGCTCTTATTATTCCCTAAGGTATTATCTAGGGGTCTCTTTAACAGAGGAAAGCTACCAGCATCACTTAACGATATTTCCCACATCATAGGTTAATGTACTCACTGGCGGAAGAAAAGGGTAAACTGAAGAAAACTTTGGATGGAAAGAACTTGAGGTGATCACTGGTTAATCAAATATCCACATCAAATTGAATTAAAAGTAGAATAATGGTTAATTTTTGTTTAATCCTAGAAACAATGCCAGAAAATAATACTAATATTCATTAGAGTCCTGGTCACGTAATGATTTTTCTAAGTTTTGAGAAGTAAAATGAGTAAGACAAAAAATCACCTCATAAAAAGTTTAAACTATAGTACCACAACATTAAGTAAATTAAAAGGAAAAGAAAAACATTGTGGGAAAAATCTATTAAATATGACAAAAAATAGTTAATGGCACTAGTCAAAAAATACTTAAACCAGTTAAAACACTACTGAGTACCCAATAGATTAATAGCAAAAAATATTATTAGGTAATTCACAGAGAAATAAATAGTAAATAGATATATGAAATAATGTTCTACCTCAAAATAACCAAATTTAAATTAAAACAACGTATCACCTTATACTCATTATTTAAATAATGTGAAAGAATAAAAACACTGTATATTTGCATTAAAATATTATTTTTTTAACAGCTAAATATGCAACAATGTGGGAATAGGTAAAATTAGGGTGCATCTGCTAAATAAATATCCCAAACATTACAATTACGTGATAACACAGAACAAAATACTTACATTATAATATACAGTAGAAAAGTAATTTAAAAATAGTGTAAAAACTCAAGTGATGGTTTTAAAAATAAGTAAAAAAATATATATGTGTATATTTACAAAGGCCAGGGAGGAAATTTTAACTTTCTGGAAAAGAATGATTGTGAAAATTAATTTAATTTCATTTTAGAGTTTTATCGATGTTGATATTTCTCTTTGAAAAGCTCAAGAAAATATGAATTTAAGAAACCAATCAAATTGATATAAATGTAACTCATATACTGTTATACTTCTGAAGGGGCAAATGATATTTTACCTTATGAAAAGATATGGAAAATAAGGCTCCTATTTTGAAAGATCCTCTAATGCTTTCCAGATATGATCTAAAGAGAAATTACATATAAAATAAACTTTTCCAGGGACACTGATTTTAAAAATTAGTTTCAAATGAAACTTAAGGCAGTAAACATACAAGCAACAAAACAATGAAAATCCTGAAACACAGGCCATGTCGCAATGTAAATTTTCCAGACTACAGAAGAAAAAACAAAACCAGCTCCGATTTAATAACACTTTGAAAAAGCTTGTTCTGTTGGCTTCAGAACCAGTGACTTGGTGTACAGGCTCTGATGAGCAGGTTCTCACACAGGCTCAGATCTCTGCAGTCCATGAGCAATGCGGTCCAAGTCATATCAAAGCAACAAGCCAGTGAGCAGAAGGGGCTACGCCACCGCCTGAGTGAGCGACAAGAAGCACTGTGGAATGCTGCATGCACCTAAACACATGGTGAGCCTCAGGAGAGAGGAGATTTCTCTCCATGCTGCCTGATACCCGGCCCCTACAAGCCAGTCTGCCTACATTATTCTGGCCTGTTTTAGAGAGGAAAAAAAGAGAAAGAGTAACAAAGGAAAATGGTTTTGATGAAGAATCAAAAAACTTTTGAGAGTAATAAGAGTAAGACTAGAGAAATAACAGGCTTTAGAGTCTATAAGGGTGAGGTTAACTACGGCCTTGTCTGTGGCACGTGGCAAGCTTCCTTCAAGACGGCACAGATTCACGGGAAAGAAGAGAGCACAGGCAGAGTCCAGCCAAGCTGCCTGGCCATCAGGGACGGTCAGAACTCGGTCAGCGAGGTGTACACAGAAAGGCAGCCCCAGGGAGGGCTCAGCGTCAGGCAGCTACGGTCACCAGGAGAGGAGCAACGGACAGAATCCTGGGATCCACAGCTCAAGGATGCTCCCTGCCACTCTGGAACTTTACCATTTCTATCCTCACGGAGGGCCACATATTTTAACAGGATGCAGGGGACTGTCAAGAAAGGTTCTGTCAAGTTTCTGCATTTCAGGGACTTCTCTGAACCCAATCCAGGGAGTGGGAGAAATGTTGCCTTTATTGCCTTTTTGTTCAGTACCTCAGGTATACCAAGCACAATCTATGTATAACAAGAACAGAACTGAGCAACAGACAAAATGCTGGTAGGCAGGAATACTTAAGAAAGTAAAAAGAAGCAAACCACACACACACACACCAGTGTCATCCAGCAATGAGTAGAGGATGAATGAGAGCTGCACTCAGTAATATGACTGGATCTTACAGATATAACACTGAGCAAAGCAAAGGAAGACACTAAAGAATATTTCCAGTATTCTTCTTACGAAAAGTTCAAAAACAGACAAAGCTAAACTATATTCTTTAGAAACATATAGATAGGTGATACAATTATTTCAAAAAAAGGAAGTTATTAGCATAAAGGTCAGAAAAACGTTTGTCTCCAGAGAGAGAGAGAGGGGTGTTGGCCAAGTCTTATGTCCTGACCTGGGGGAATGGTTAGGTGGGTGTTCATTTTCTAACGATTTGTTAACATGTGAATGCTGGTGTGTGAGTGTAACACAGCACTTTTCTGAATATGTTATATTTTGCAATAAAGAGGTCTAAAAATTAATAATGCAGTCACTATACTCTTACAAATGCAAGAGGACGTGACAGCTGAGCCCGGGAACGTGGGGATCAGTATAGGGAAGGCAAGCCAGCAAGAAGCTCAGTAGAAGATCAGCCTGCAGCACATTCGACAGCGGGTTTTCTTGTGAGGCGACAGGGAGCGCTGTTTTAATGAGCAGAATAAAAATAGGAAATCCTGTCTAGGAGCAGAAGCAAGTGGGAAACCACAAGGAGAAAGTACGTACAGATTTGAAGGTTCTGGGCACACTCTCTTGGATCCTTCAGTAGACTGTGCCCTTGGTTTGAATCTAGAATCTTGGCAAGCCTCGCACTGTTTCACTGAGACACTGCTGTCCCTTCCCAACTCCACGGAGAAAGAGGGCAAAGGGGAATTCGGTCCCAGCTGGATCACAGCCCAGCTATTTTCAAGAGTCCCCCTGTCTTGTAATGAGCACTCCCTGTAAATGGTCCCTTGCCTTTCTACAGATGAGAAAACAAAAGAAAAAACCGATAGCGATTGTAAGAAAAAGAAGTGACGCCGGCTTCCGTGAAGCATCAATAACTGCTTTCACTTACAGAGGACGCGGCACAGTCAGAGTCTGGGGTCAGGGGCTTCCGCCTGTGCAAAGGGAGGGGCCGAGAGCGGCCTGCGCACGCCAGCAGAGGACGTGGACGCGCGTAGCGAGGACTTCCTCCGACTCCTGCGACTTGATTTGATTTTGTTTCTCCTCGCCTGAGTATCCACTTTGCTTTGGTCTGCGGGTGGACTTCTATGGAGCTGAGGCAGATTTACTGTCCATTAGAGGCTAAAACTAACTTCCGAACTTGACCTCACGGTGCGCTCAGAGCCCTGAAGGGCGCCCCCAGAACACCGTTTATGTCACGTCTGTTGAACACTTCAAGTATGGAGCCAATATTTCATGACCAAGACATTTTTATTAACAAAACAGGGTTACTGCTTCTTTTCTTATTGACATTTTAGACTAAGCAATTCTCTCTTATTTACAAAAGTTTACTTTGTTTTGCTATTGATTTCCACTTATTCTAGCATAACGACTGATGACATTCCTTTCCATTCTTAAAAGTTCTGTAAGCAGTATTGCTCTCTTCGTCTAGGTGGCTTGTTTTATTTTTCCTCCTCACCCCTATACATTAGTGCGTTATTATTCTCCCTTCAGTACACAAAACTGCAAAGAAAATACAACTTCCTAAACAATAGAAGTAGCTGAATTAAGCTAAAATACTACCTTGCCTAGATGTTTTAATACATTGTCAACCTGACTTTGGCTTTTTATTCATTCTATTGTAAGTAGATATTTTAAATTATTAATAGTAATCATTTAAACTATTATTGGCAAGTTTGAGCTTAAAATTAAAATACATGTTATCCAATGTAAACCCCAGGCACTATTATACTTCTGTACGTTATTAGATGAATATAAACGAATGTAATGGTAATTATGTCTTTGGAATATTTTAGTTCATTAGGACTTAAACTTCTTTGAAATACACAGATAAAGAATTCTGTCGCAGGGACTACTTGCCTGCTCACCAGATCCCTTTCCTTTTCCTCCAATCACAGAGTTGGGCCACATTTGCCAGCTTCCCTTGCAGTTGCGGATGCCCTGTGACTGAGTTCTGGCAATGGTTGATGAGGTTATGCACACCACTTCCAGTTCTGGCCCATTAAACACTCTTGCATGATTCTCCACACCCCCCCTCCCCCAACCTGTCTTCCAGGTGGATGCAGAGAATCCAGCAGAGGACTCCAAGAACCTGGGGGACTGTGAAGACACAAAAACAAAGAAGGCCGGGTTCCTGAAGAACCACTTGTAAAGCTGCTCAAAAACACCTGCTTAGAATGCTAGAATGTAGACGTAAGGGAAAGTCCTGCAGTGACTAAATCACTGAGACTTGGGGGTTATTACAGCAGTCAATCCATCCTAATTAATATGACTCCTGTCACATTTACCTACTCTGTTATGAAGAATTCTAATCAGATTCATATGGGTTTTTTTAATTGTTTTAACTTAATAAGGATTGCATTCTAATTTTAATTACCTAACTATGAATTGATGAACTTCTAAAATAACTCAGGCTTCTTAATTTTTTGCAGCCTTTCATTTGAAATATAGATCATAGCACAGTGAAGACTGGAAATCCTGGGGATGCTCACATATCTAATTGCTGACAAGAGTCTGCATCAAATCGGAAGGTTGAAAGTACACTAAAAGACCTTATCTTTTAAAACCGATCATGTTTTGACTGATGGTAGCTTTTGACATAAAACCAGTAGCTGAGCAAAGGTAAACCAAAACAGATACTAACCAGCCAAATGCTTTTAGACTCATATACATCTGCTAGAACAATGTGCAAGATTTTTACTCAGCTATTACTACTCAAAATTAAATGTTCAGCAAAGACTAACTATATAAGGGTTTTTGGTATCAACTCTACTTTCTAAAAAGAACATAAAGGGATATGTTAACCTACAATACTATCCTAAATAAGTTAAGAACTAAAGTAAGTGAGACGATAAGGGAAAAAAAAAGAAAAGAAAAAAAAAAAGGCTGTGCCAGTGACTGCTGTTGAATTCCCTTTCTTCTCTCTATGCATCCATAGTTGGAAAGATTCTAAGTGTGAGCCTCTCCCAACTCGCAAGGAATTAACCCATGATAAACATCATACTATAATCCATTCCACAAGCTTGCCTTCACAACCACTGCATAGAACTGTGGTGGTTTAAAAATATGGCCTCAAATTCCCTGACGTTCCTCCCCTTGAGAGGCAGAGTCTATGTCCCTTCCTCTTGAAACTGGGTAGGCTGTGACTAGTCAATCAGCGCAGGTAGTGATGCTATGTAAATCCAAGCACAGATGATAAAAGGCCACGTAGCTTCTGCCTTGCTCTCTGGAATACTGACTCTTGAAATCTTCGGCCACCACGTAAGCAGTCCACCTGCCCTTAGGCCACCATGCTGTGACAAAGCCCAAACCAGGCCACATGTAGAATCATACAGAAAGACTCAAGACTACATGAAGAGAGGAGCCCAAGATGACATGAAGAGCCATAACCCATCCGTGCCAGCTCCCACCGTTCCAGCTCCACATCACCTCTGATTACAATCTCATAGAAGACCCCAAGCTGAGACAGTCCCAAATTTTTTACCCATAGAATCTGTGAGAGAGAATAAAATGATGATCGTTCTTTTAAGCCACAAAGTTTTGGGGTGATTTGTTAAGCAGCAGTAATAACAGAAATAAGAATACCCAGTCACTGAAAAGAAAATATCTCTACTGAATGCCAGACATTGTTCACTAAGATGTATCTTTAAATTTTATGCTTTTTAACACAAGTTAGTTTTAGTATCTCAATCTAATATATTTTATAAGGAACCAGGTAGTTTTACACATAACTGTCACCAACTAGTTACCCCAAGGCACTCAAAGGTGGGTTTGGATATTTTAACTGTTTTTCAAAATTGGTCTTTTTCCTTCTGTTATGTTAAGGAGATGCAATCACCAACCTCCCTGAACCAGACCAAGCCTCACCACAAGAGCTATGCCTATGACCTTTGCCTCAGGTTCAATGCTAAGATGTCCTCTCCAGGAGAAGCTGAGGCCTTATGACCATAACCTGCAGTGTGCGTAGAAGCATGATTTCCAACTGAGCCTGCGCAAGTGAATGCCTACCTCTCCCTTTTGAATATTCATCCCCTATCCAAAATCAATGTCCCTGCTTCCCTTTGTTCGGGGACGCCATGAATGTGGAAATGACTCCTCACAGTCTCCTATTTGCTGCAAATACACTTTACTTTGTGAGACAACTAGTTCTAGTGTAGAGTCTGATTTAACTTGCCAGGAGGGATCCCACTTCAGTTTTAGTAACGTAACTACTAATAATCACTAAACAGAGTTTCATGTCACCATGAAAACAGCTAAAAACAATGAAAGTATTGGGGTTCTGGTTCAAGATGACAACATAGGAAGATCTTGAACTCACCTCTTTCCACAAGACAAACCAAATCTACAGCTACATAGAGAACAATTTCCTCTGAAAAAACCCTAAAAACTGGCAGAGAGACCCCTTCACATTGGGCAAACGAGAGGGAAACCACATCAAAGTGAGTAGGAGCTGCTGAGACACAATCTCACCATAAACCCCGGCATACCAACCCACAATCAGGAGGGAACTCAAAACCCAGAGCTTCTCCCTGAGGAGTGAAGGTTTCTATCCCACATTGGGCATCCCAGCTTTTAAGACCAGCACCTGAGAAATTTGTCTCCAAAACATCTGGTGTTCAAGATGAATGGTGCTCATGCCCCCCGAGACCTGTGGGCCTGTGGCGAACTGAGGAATGGCTGTTAAAGGTCTCATGCACAGACTCACCCCCGGGGCCAGTGCAGACGCAGCCCTGTGAAAAGCACCAAGACTTTATGTGAGAGAAATTCATTTCCTAAGTTGAAAGTGTGGATCTGAGGGGCAGGGGCTGGGATACTCTCTGGGGATGGAAGTTGGTGGGCTGCCATCTTCCCGCTCTCCCTCTGCCTTGCTAAAGCCAGCAGGTGCCATCTGTTTTTTTTCTCTTTCCTTTTTATTATTTTCTGGTTTTTTTCTTCTTTTTTTGATGGATGCCGCCTTTGGACTCCCCCTCTGCCTCACTTCAACCAGTGGGTACCATCTTCGTGTTCTCTAGAGGCCAGGGGGGCTTGTGTTCCTGGGTCCCATGGGACTGTAACAATTAGAGATTCACTTCTTGGCAGACTACCACCCCCCAGGACATGCACAGACAGCAGACTGAAACCCCCCCTGCCCCACGACAGTCCTTCTGAGAAACACACCTATTTGCTTGTCTAGGAGCTTTGGCCTGAGGGGCAGGCTTCTAGTCTGGCACACTTATAGGTGCCTCTGGAGCTGTTCTCAGGGCATTAAGGCCAGTAGATGCAATATTTGTTATCTCCCTCTGCCTCGCTCCAGTTCACTGGTATCTTCCAGAAAGGAGCTTATACCCTTCCCTGGAACCCTGAGTTTTGCAGTTGCTGCCAGGGGACACCTTTAAATCACCTGGCTCTGGTGGCCAGCAGGGTTTATACTCGCGGGTCCCACAGGACTGTAACCAACTGAGGAAGAGTACTTAAACAGCTACCACCCCAGGTTACAGCAAGACAACAGACCCAGGGGCTCAATCTTTCTGTGAAAGAGGCCTATTAGCTTATCATCACAGCTGCAGCCCGAGGGGCAGGCTTCTAATTAAACACACATCTAAGGGCCAACTGGAAACCTTTCCTGAGACCTCAGAGGCCAGGCACTCTCTCCACACTTTCCCCCTCTCTCTGCTGTGCTCCAGAGTACCCCTGGCAAAGTTATCATTCAGAATGGAAGAATATGAAGAGTGTTCCAGAAAAGCAAAAGCTAAAGGAGTTCATCAACACTAAATTTGCCTTAAAAGAAATGTTAAAGGGACTTCTTTAATCTGAAAAGAAAGGACACTAAACAGTAACAAGAAAACATATGAAAGTATAAATCTAACTGGTAAAGGCAAATACATAGTAAAGGTAGTGGATTAATCACTTATAAAGCTAGGAAAGTCAAAAGACAAAAGTAGTAAAAATAACTGTAATTAAATACAGTCATGAACCACATAATGACGTTTCAGTCAATGACAGACTGCATATACAATGTGGTCCCATAAGATTAGTACCATAGAGCCTAGGTGTGTAGTAGGCTATGCCATCTAGGTTTGTAGGAATACACTCTATGATGTTCACATAATGATGAAATCACCTAACTATGCATCATTATGTGATTCATGACTATAAATAAAGAGATAAACAATATAAAAAGGAGTAAATGTGACATCAAAAACATAAAGCATGGGAGGTAGAAAGGTAAACATGTAGAGCTTTAGGATGCATTCAAACTTAAGTGGTTATCAACTTAACCTGTTATAAACTGTTCTAGATAGGCCTCATGTTAACCTCAAAGCAAAAACCTATTTTAGATACATAGAAGAAAATGAGAAAGGAATCTAAGTATAACACTAAAGAAAGTCATCAGACCACAAGGGAAGACAGCAAGACTAAATTTTCCAGTCAAAAGACCTAAAGTGGCTGAATGGATAAAACACAAGACACATCTCTATGCTGCCTGCAAAGACTCACTTCAGCCCTAAGGACACACATAGACTGAAAGTAAAGGGAGGGAAAAAGGTAATTCATACAAATGAAAACCAAAAGAAAGCTAGGGTAGCAATACTTATATCAGACAAATAGATCTTAAAACAAAGACTGTAATAAGAGACAAAGAAGTGCATTACATAATGATAAAGGGGAGGAGTCAAGTCAACCAGAGGACACATCTGTAAATATTTCTGCACCCAACATAGGAGCACCTAAATATATACAGTAAATACTGACAGACCAAAAGGGAGAAATTAACAGCAATAGAAATAATAGTAGGGAACTTTAATGACCCACTTAGATAGATGGATAGGTCATCCCAACAGAAAATCAATATGGAAACATCAGCCTTAAATGACACATTAGACCAGATGAACTTAGCAGATATATACAGAATATTCCATCCAAGGCAAAAGAACACACATTCTTCTCAAGGGCATATGGAAGACTTTCTAAGATGGATCATATGTTAAGCCACAAAAAAGTCTTAATAAATTTAAGAGGATTGAAATCATATTGAGTATCTTTTCAGACTACAATGGTATGAAATTAGAAATCAATTACAAGAAGAAAACTGAAAAATCACAAATATGTGGAGAATAAAAAACCTGCTACTGAACACCCAATGGGTCAATGAAAATCAAAAGCTAAATCAAAAAATACCTTGAGACAAATGAAAATGGAAATCAATGTACCAAAACTTATGGGATGCAGCAAAAACAGTTCTAAGAGGGAAGTTCATAGCAATAAATGCCTACCCTCAAGAAACAAGAAAACTCTCAAACAACCTAACGTTACACCTCAAAGAACTAGAAAAAGAAGAAAAAAATAAGGTCAAAGTTAGTAGAGGAAAGGAAATAACAAAGATCAGAGCGAAAATAAATGAAATAGATACTAAAAAGACAATAGAAAAGATCAATGAAACCAAGAACTGGTTCTTGGAAAACATTTAAAAAATTGACAAACTTTTAATTAGATTCACCAGGAATAAAAGAGAGAGGACTAAAATAAATTAAACCAGAAATGAAAGAGGAAAGATTACAACTGATACCACAGAAATACAAAGGATCATAAGAGACTACTACAAACAATTATATGCCAACAAACCGAACAATCTAGAAGAAACAGAAAATTCCTAGAAAACTACAAACTTCCAAGGCTGAATTGAAGAAACAGAAAATCTAAATAGCTGATTACTACTAAGACTGAATCAGCAATTAAATACCTCCCAAGAAACAAAAGTCCATGACCAGATGGTTTCACTGCTGAATTCTCCCAAACATTTAACGAAGAGTTAGTACCAATCCTTCTCAAAATTTTCCAAAAAAGTAGAAGAGGACACTTCAAAAGGTTAGCATTACCTTGATATCAAAAACTTGCAAGGATGCAACAAGAAAAGAAAATTATAGGCCAATATCTCTGATGACAATAGATGCAAAAATTCTGAACAACAAAAAAAGTACTAACAAATCAAATTCAACAACACATTAAAAGAATCATACACCATGATCAAGTGGGATTTATTCCAGGGATGAAAAGGAGGTTCGTTATCTGCAAATCAATCAATGTGATTCACCACACTAACAAAATGAAGGATAAAACTCATATGATCATCTCAATAGATGCAGTAAAAGCATTTGACAAAATTCAACATCCATCTGTGATAAAAACTCTCAAAAACTGGGTATAAGGGAATATACCTCAACATAATCAAGGCCATAGATGACCAGCTCACAGCTAACATTATACTCAATGGTGAAGAACTATTTTTTTTCCTTTAAGATCAGGAACAAGACAAAGATGCCACTCTTGCCACTTTTATACAACATAGATTTGTAAGTCCTAGACAGAGCAATTAGGCAAGAGAAAGAAATAAAAGGAATTTAAATTGGAAAGAAAAAAGTAAAACTGTCACTACTTGGAGATGACATGATCTAATATATAGAAAACCCTAAAGACTCCACAAAAAAAAAAACTGTTAGGACTAATAAATCAATTTAGTAAAGTTGCAAGATACAAAATCAATATACAAAAATCATTTGCACTTTGATACACTAATAACAAAGAGAAGTCAAGAAAACAATCCCATTTACAATTGCATCAAAAAGAATAAAATACCTAGGAATAAATTTAACTAAGGAAGTGAAAGACATTGAAAACTATAGGACACTGATGAAAAAAAATGAAGAAGACACAAATGGAAAGATATTCCATGATCAGGGATTGGAAGAACTAATATTGGTAAATGTCCATACTACCCAAAGCAATTTACAAATTCAATGCGATCCCTAACAACATTCCAATGGCATTTTTCACAGAAATAGAACAAACAAGCCTAAAATTTGTATGGGACCACAAAAGACCCTGAATAGACAAAGCAATCTTGAGAAAGACTAACAAAGCTGGTAGCGTCACACTCCTTGATTTCAAACTATATTATAAAGCTACAGTAATCCAAACAGTATAGTATTGGAATAAAAGCAGACACATAGGTCAAGGGAACAGAATAGAGAGCCCAGAAATAAACCCATGCATATATGGTCAATTAATTTATGACAAAAGAGCCAAGAATATACAATATAGAAAGGACGGTCTCTTCAATAAATGTTGTTGGAAAAACTAGACAGCCACATGCAAAGGAATGAAACTGGACCACAATCTTACACCATACACAAAAATTAACTCAAAATGGATTAAAGAGTTGAATGTAAGACCTGAAACTATAAAAATCCTGGAAGAAAACATAAGCAGCAGCTCCTTGACATCGCTCTTAGTGATATTTTTTGGATCTGACATGAAAAGCAAAGGCAACAAAAGCAAAAATCAACAAGTTGAACTATATCAAACTAAAAGGCTCTGTACAGGTAAGGAAACCATCAACAAAATGAAAAGGAAACGTACTGAGTGGGAGAAGATATTTTCAAATCAAATATGTGATAAGAGGTTAATATCCAAAATATATAAAGAACTCATACAACTCATTAGCAAATAAAACAAACAATCTGATTAAAAAATGGGCAGAGGATCTGAATAGACATTTTTCCAAAAAAGACCTACAGAAGGCTAACAGGTATGTGAAAGGACGCTCAACATCACTATCATCAGGGAAATGCAAATCAAAACCACAATGAGATATCCTCTCACACCTGTTAGAATGGCTATTATCAAAAAGATAAGAAATAAAAAGTGTTGGAAAAGAGGTGGAGAAAAGGGAACCCTTGTGCACTGTGGTGGAAATGTAAACTGGTGTAGTCACTATGGAAAACAGTGTGAAGACTCCTCAAAAAATTAAAAATAGAACTACCATATGAACCAGCAATTCTACTGTCAGGTATTTATCCAAAGAAAACAAAAACACTAACTTGAAAAGATATGTGCACCCCTATGTTCACTGCAGCAGTATTTACAATAGTCAAGATATGGAAACAACCTAAGAGTCCACTGAAGGATGAATGGATAAAGAAAATGTGTTATGTACATAGGGATGTATGTATGTATGTGTAACATATACACATATATATGTAAATATGTGCACACACAAGGGAATATTATTCAGCCATAAAAAAGAAGGAAATCCTGCCATTAACATAAACATGGATGGACCTTGAAGTCATTAGGCTAAGTGAAATAAATCAGACAGACTTATGTGAGGAATGGGTGAAATGGGTGAAGAGGGTCAAAATGTACAAACTCCCAGTTATAAAATAAATAAGTCATGGGGATATAATGTACAGCATGGTGACTATAGTTAATAATACTGTGTTGCTAAGAGAGTAGATCTTAAAGTTCCCATCACAAGGAAAAAAAATTTTGTAACTATGTATGTTGGTGGATGTTAACTAGGCTTACTGTGGTTATCATTTCACAATATATACAAATTTTGAACCATTATGTTGTACAACTAAAACTAATACAATGTTTTCTGGTAATTAAACCTTGATTAAAAAAGGTATCTTCCAAATGCTCAATGATTTATCATCTCCCCTTGACTCCACATGCAGGGTTTTATAGGGATCAAGGTGACAATGTTATACATATACGACAGTTACTCCAGTAGATTACCATATTAAAATAAGTTTTCAAAATTTATTTCAAAAATCAAGCTAAAATTTCAAATGTTTTTAAACAGGACTAAATCCTAGTCTCCTTTCTAATTTAGAATGATTAACTTGATTGAACAGATCAATAGATGAAGAACATCATCCTGGTTTACAAACCACAGATGAAGATACTGTTCTTTTGCAAAAGATAGATTTCCAATATTGGCTATAATTGGCCTAAGTTTGTTCCTCTTGCTAACTTCTGGCTGCTCATGGTGATTAGCAATACAAGCCTCAGAATGAAGAAGGCCTGTCTATGTGATTGCCCTGGTCGGGGTGAAGAGGGCAATTTTGGAGGTAATACACCCCACTATGCAGCCTGTCCTGTGAAGTTAAAGGATAGTGGAACCTTAAAGGAGTTAAAGGATGATGGAAGTTCATTAAAGAGAGAAAAAAGGAACACCATCAGAGGTCAGGCCTAGGCAGCAGTCACGGGGGCTTAAGAGGAAGAAGAAGTGAACTCCCATTATTTGGTATAGCGGGTTCAGGACAGAATCTTTACTATAGAAATATGTAGTATTATTATATTAGTTTATTATATTAATATATACAGTGTATATTATACACACACACACACACACACACACAGAGGCAGGTTTTGAGGTGGGTCTCACACTTTGAGAAAGCAAAGATAACCTCAGCTACCAATCAGACATAACAATGTTCCTAACCGAACATAAATAATTTTCTAATAGGATGTAGCCACGTCATAGCATAGTGGCAAAATGACTAACAATTCCTTCTTTTGCATAATGGCTGCTTTCTAACCAATGAATCTCAGGCCCTGCTTTGTTCCTTCTGACTCCTGAACAAATGTCACTCAGGTATCATTTGTTGAACTGCTCCAGGCTTTCTGACTATTCACACCTGGTTCCCACTTCCTAATCTTTCCTCAGTCAGGCAGCACAGGCCCAAACTCTATAAAAATCCCTCCCGAGTCCCCCTTGCTGCAGTGCTCCGCAGGGTCCTTTCAGGTGAGCCGCAGCAAGCTGACAGACCTCACTTGACTGCAGGTGCATTCTGCTGCTCTTGCTAGTGGGTTTCTACAACTTAAACTGAAAGTCTCATGGAAAAGCTGCCCATATTTAAAAATCTCAAAGGAAGGAGATTCTCTAATCTCACTTTTGAACCTACTTAACAAATGTCATTGTTAAAAGTCATCACTTTGAGGCACATTACAATAAAATATACAATAGGTCCACTCGTGTTTTAAAAATAAACAGAGAGGGGGCTGGCCCCGTGGCCAAGTGGTTGAGTTCGCGTGCTCCGCTGCAGGCGGCCCAGTGTTTCGTTGGTTCGAAACAACAACGCTGAGGCGGCGTCCCACATGCCACAACTAGAAGGACCCACAACAAAGAATACACAACTACATACTGGGGGGCTTTGGGGAGAAAAAGGAAAAATAAACAGAGAGAAACAGGCCTCCACCAGAACTATGAGTGGAAAAGGCTAATACCAACTGTGGTTGGAAGAGATGGCAAAAATAGAAAATCAATTCTTATAAAGATCAGGGAACTATGATCAAATGATTTGCAATACTCCAAATCAACCAGTATTAGGTCTAGTCCACAGGCAGGGGTACTCGGGGAACAAAGAAGTTCACCCTGATCATGAAGGCTCCTGCATATTCTGATGACAGGACGGCGGCAAGAGTCAGGATTCAAGGGCCCAGCATGGTTTCAGAGTAGGTGTCTTCATAGGAAGGTCCTGAAAGATATTGGGCCAGCATTTGGGGAGAGCCAAGAGACAGAAAAAGAGAAGGAGAGAAGCAGTATAGTTTTCGTTTGTTAATCTTGGGGGTAGGCTTGTATCCACATGTGAATCTCAGCTTGCACACTGGAGAGCTCCTGGGATGGGGCAGAGCTGTTGCCCCTCCCACTGACACTGTTCAGGCAGATGTGAGGGAACTCAGCCCCAGCTGTCGAAAGCAGAAACTAACAGTTAAGCAACACTGGAACCAGGCACAGACTCCTGACCTGAATGATGTTGAACGATACCGGTACAAAGATTTCTTTTCTGTCCCTATACTAAAAAATACCAGGACCAGGCACTTAAAACTCAGCTGCTTTCTCCAGGAAATACTTGCTCATGGAAAATAAAATTGTGACCAACAAAACAACTGGCTTGTTAACACTTGCTTCAGGATTCTCACCTATCTAGGCCCATCACTCCAAAGCTATTATATCACAAACTCCTCCCAGGCCCTACCAGTTCCCCATCTGGCAAAACCCACCTGAAGATGAGCTTAGGGCCCAAGGCTCTGTACATAGTCTTCCTTAAGTTACCCATTTGGAAACACTACTACGACTCTGTCAAGGGGGTGTTCTCTGAACTTAGCTTTGCTCTATCAAAAGTTTTTCTGGTGGTCCTTTGGGGCATTGAGAATCAACATTCCGCGTGGCTTCACCTGCTCTCCTAATGAGTAGGACCCAGGCAGAGAAGTGCCCATGGACTGGGAAACACAAAGGCCTGCTTTTGCGGCGTCCTAGGGAAATTACGCGAGATCTGCTCAGTCTAAGCACCCTGATGTTTACGTTGCTCCCTAAGGCACCCTGCACCTCCAGGGAGGCAAACTGTGTATCACCCCTCGATGACCTACTTCAAGAGGTCATTCCCTCCTCTCCTGACCGCAGGTGGAATCAAGGACACGATTCCCTACAGAAGACCTCTGCACACGGTCTCGTACATCCTTTGATTTCCTCCTTCAGAAGTTCTACCTGCCTCATCTTTTCCTCACCCAAATTAATATATTAATAATCACTGAGCAGTATGAATTATATAATCAAAATAAATATTTAGCATTGTTCATATTTAAACTTTGGATAATTACAGAATATAGGAAATGATTCCTTGTGGATTCCCCAAAGAATAGTTATTGATAGGCTTCAGGACAGCTGTTATATATATATTCCAGTGTTGAACTTTTCAAGAATTATTCTTGAATATCAACCCCAATTGAAAAGCAACTACTCAAGGAAAAAATAAATCAAACAAAAGAAAAGCTATAAGCAATAGGTTTTACTTATAATTTCACACAAAAAAAGATTATGTGTTATCATTATGTAAGTATCCTCTTTTGAAGAGAATAAGATATATTTCCACACACATCTCTCAGGATCCTGAAATACCATGACTCCATACACTCTGTTTATTAACTGCCTGCAAAAATATCTTAGAAATCAAGTACACACATCAAATAGTTATTCTGAACGTCCAAAATTTGCAAAAAAAAAATAGCTAATTGTTGCATATCTTTACTTATATATAAACCACTATTTTAAAAATAATATATAGGCATGTTTACTAAATATATCTTCCTATTACCTATCAAAATGTTAAAATATATTACTAAGATTTACTTCAAAGGTGACATTTCAAACGTTCTTCCATGGTATATTTTGAAATTATCTCATCATCTATAGAAGCTATAAACCTTATCATAAAGAATTTTATGAAGAAATAATAACATCAAAACATACTTTATAGAGTTCATTATGCCAGACAGGATTCTAAATATTCTCTCTAGATTAACTCTTTTAATCTTTACAACAACCTTATGAAGCAGGTACAATTATTCACCCTGTTTTATAAGATTAAGGAAGTGAAGTTCAGAGGGGTAAAGTGACTTTCCCAAGGTCACACAGCAAATAAATGGTGAAGCTAGGACTCAATCCAAGATCACTTGACAATCTGATACAAGAGTTTGTTTTCTTAATTACATGCCAAATTACCAAATATATTTGTATGCTTAAACAAATTTGTTTTCCAATACTGCACATGCATCTATAAACAATGAAACAATGTTGTTGATATCTATTTACACAGCTTTAATCAACTGTTAAAAAAAAATTAGAGTACAACTGAGCTTTAATTAAATACTCTTGAATTCCAATCATGCAATCCATTTCAATATAAGCAGTTCTCATTTTAAGTAGATTTCTTCCCTTCTCTTCCTGCTCACAGCAAGAGATCTAATCAAGAAGACATATCCAAATGCATTAACTTGGAGACAGATCACGGATTTGTACAATATAAAAAGAAACCATTTATAAGATCCAAAATACAAAATACAAATAAGGATAGATACTGCTGCTTGTGCACCAGAAAAACATATTTCATTTGTGGACACTTCCTTCTCTACTTTGTGACTGTTTATGTATTACCCTTTGATTTTGACAATTCAGGGTGTTTATGACACATATTTTCCTTTTAATAGCAGTAAGACTCTAGTAATAGGGCCAAACACTAAATAGGTGCCCAGAGTCTGAGTTTTAATCACTTTTTACATTATAAAAACAATCGCCCCGGGGCTCAGTGCAACTCTGGACTCACCAGTGCCTGTGAAGCACTGACTCGCTTGGCTTCCCCTCAGTCTCCAGCACAGGCAGACACACTGTTGCCTCCTGTCAGCGCACAGTCTGTGACAGTCTGTCACTTCCATGACCGCACTCTTCAAGATGCCGTCTCCGGACAGCGGCTGGTCTAGAGAGCAGTGTCTAAGCATGGTGAACTGGGACAAACTGCTCGAGAACATTCACCGTTTTTTTTTAGAACATTCACCATTCTGAAGCCAGAGCAAAGGCCACCAGAGTCCCCAGCAGGTGGCCTGGAGGAAGATTTGGAGATCCATTCAAGTGTTAACTACAGATTTTTGCTGCTTGGCACTAGAAAATGCTAGACCATCTGCCAGGTACACCTCTTCACTCATTAAAACTATCTTGTCACGCCTCTTCTCATCTGGGAAGATTTGGTGGCCATTAATGAGATTCCACGTCTGATGGTGGGCAACATACACAAGCCAGACTTGCTCAGCATGCATTGATTTAGCTCACTTCAACTTACATTCATTTAGGCATTCCCATCAACATAGGTCTTACTGGCAGAGCTTATATTTCTAGTGTTGCCAATTGCACACGCTATCAGGGGATTCTTTTTATTTTGTAGCACAGACCATAAAGGAAGCTGAAAATCTCATTATGTCATACAAGTAGAGCTGCCAGACTTAAGAAACTGAAATACAGAAATCCAGTTAATTTGAATTTCGGATAAACAATGAATAATTTTTTAGTCTAACCATATCCCAAATATCGTATTTCATTTGGTAAATCTACATGCAACATGATTATTTGAATCTGATATAAGATATTTAAGACCTCCCTAATATCAGCCAGTCAGTAGGTCAGCTTGATTTGATGAAAAGACTAGCAGAGAAAATGTAAAAAATATGGGCTTCTTAGCCTCATTTCACCTCCTACCATACTCTGACTCTCAGCACATCCCCTAGCCTCTATGAACTCCAATATCTTTACTTATAAAATGGAGAGAATGATACTTTTCCTGTCAGCCTTACAGAGCTGAGAATCAACTAAGCAAACAGAAGTGAAAGAATTCTAAAAACTGAACAAAAGACAACCTTATCTATGGGTCATTATTAAACACTATATTTTTGACAAAGTTGACATGCTATTTCAAATAGAAGTCACAACATATCTGTTTGAAAATAAAACATTCATTGCTCAAACGTATCCAGCCTGTTTCTACCCAAACCACACCACTAAACTACTATTGCAAAGGTCGCAAAGGCTTCCTTACATAAGCTAAGTAAGTCCTAGCCTTGTACTCTCCAACACTTAACTCTGCTCATTTAGTTCACGACACTTATTACAACCCATAATAGTTGTTTTACATATTTATCCACCAGTACTTAGCTCACTGCTAGCACACTGTAGATGTCCAACAAGTATGCCGAGTAAGTAAATACACAAAGGTCACCGATCAGTCCTCTTATAGCTTGTCCTCTGTGGCAGACACTATGCTGGGCCACTCAGATCCCCATGCAATGAAACACCTGTTGCCCCAGCTGCCAGAAGTGCTGTCGGCAGATAGCCTTCAACTGCCAGCTTCTTCAGACGTTGCCTCAGTTGCAGGAAGCCACCTCCTCTAAAGTCATTCCCTTCTCAGGGTGGCCCACATTCCAATGGAAGTGTAATGACCTAGCCTTTTCCCCAACTCAGGACAACTCGCAAGGACCATCCTAGCGGCAGAGCTCCTGGATGGTCAACCAAGGTTGCCATTGGGACTACATCATGGCTCCATTTCTCCTGCTAATCCTCCTTCTGACCCTTCTGTTCCACAGATGTTGATCCCAAAAGCCTCCTGGATAAACATGTTGCAGATTATACTTCTTCCCAGAATCTGCTTCCCGAGGAATTCAACCTGTGACGTTCTCACAGTTGCAATTAACAGAGATGAAACTCCCTCTTTGAAACAACCTCCTCTCAAGGTTTCCATCCTTTGCCAGGCCTCTTTTTTCCTCTTCTAAACATTAAGACACTAGATTGACCCAGAGCTAGTCCTGGTTCTCTTCCTTTCTTCACACTCTCTCTTAGTTGATCTCAACCATTTCTGTATTTCTTGCTATGAAGAGTTCCCACACTATGACTCCATTCACATGTGAAAGTTAAACATTTAGACAAAGATAAGAGATTAGTGGCTCCCAGGGAAGGGTGGGCACAAAGGGTGAAGGGGTGCACCTACAACATGACTGACAAACAATAATGCACAGCTGAAATTTCACAAGGTTGTAAACTATCATAATCTCAATAAAAGGTTAAAAAAAAAAAAGAGTTCCCACACTGATCTCTGATCACACTGCTCTTCTGAATTTCACACTTGTATGGTCAACAGTCCACTTGAATGGCATCCCCACTTGGTGCCACCACCTGGAAGCAGAGACATACTTGCTGCCTTCCTGGCCACTGATCTTTTAAAAACAAAAATCGAACTACATTATTCTTCTTCCTCTTTATTCTTCTCTGAATAAAAATTCAAATCATTTTCCATGATCTAAAAGTAGGCTGGGGGCCGGCCTGGTGGCACAGTGGTTAAGTTCGCACGTTCCACTTCGGCGGCCCGGGGTTCGAAGGTTTGGATCCTGGGTGCAGACATGGCACCGCTTGGCGAGCCATGCTGTGGCAGGCGTCTCACATATAAAGTAGAGGAAGACGGGCACGGATGTTAGCTCAGGGCCAGTCTTCCTCAGCAAAAAGAGGAGGATTGGTGGCAGATGTTACCTCAGGGCTAATCTTCCTCAAAAGAATAAATAAATAAAAGTAGGCTGAATGCTTTTCATATTAGTGAATACTCATTCTTCATATTCAATCATATTCATAATTATCCAACTTGAGAACCTTTTGAGAGTGACAGAGTGCTATTAATAATTACTCCAGGGCAACAGACAATAACCAGAACTAGTCCAGACCACTGGAGACATACGTCATTCTATGTACAACACATACACTGCACTCCTTTCAAACTTTCTGAAGTCACAGAATGCCTACACATAGTTTTACTGCCATAATGTTCACAGCCTTAGTATTGATTTAGGCCTCAAATGATGAAACGGTCAAAAATGTAGCAAGTGTAACACCTGTAACAATGTCTCATGTAGCCATGGTATTTGAGTAACCTGATGCTTCACAGCCTTTGACACTCTTCTGAATGACCTTTGGGACAAGGTCAAAATGCGTGACGAGAGGACCTTTCCAGAACCACAAAATCAGAATGTCTGGAGACAGGCCCAGGCACATGGATCTTGGAAAACACTCCCAGGGTAAGAAGCCTTGCACTACTCCATGACAAGCACTGTTCCAGCCACTTTTTAAGATAAACAGGAAATATACTAAAATTGATTGTTTACCCTTATTTGCAGTGAGAATATTAGTAGCCTTAGCAGTATTGATTACCCTTAGACTAGTGCTGGTTTTATTTTAGAATACTCCAGCAATAATAGTGGGGGATGTTTTTTTGTGTGTGTGTGGTTTTTTTTTTTTTTTTTTTTTTTTTTGCTGTGGAAGATTAGCCTTGAGCTAACACCCATGTCAATCTTCCTCTATTTTGTATCTGGGTCACTGCCACAGCATAGCTGACGAGTGGTGTAGGTCTGCACCTGGGATCCAAACCTATGAACTCAGGCCGCTAAAGAGGAGTGAACCGAACTTAACCACCAGGCCACTGGGTTGGCCCAATAATAGTGTTTTATTGATGAGTCAAGATATATAAAACATGATTGGCAAATGCTGACTATTATTGAGACCAGGGGTTCATTACACAGTTGTTCATCTCTACTTTTGCATATGTTAAAAATTTCAATAACCAAAAGCTTAAAAATAAGAGCCATTGGTAAAGTAAATAAATAAATGATTGACTAAAATGATCAAGTCAAGTCCAGCTAATTCTATTTCTCAAATAACATTAATTTAGTTGCTTTCCTTACTATCCCTCTTGCCATTATCCTTATTTCAGGCCTTTATTATCTCTCACTTGAAATTTGAATTCACTTTTAACTCAATTTGATATCCTCTAACGAATATATTCATTCATTCTTCAAAAGATCTTTATGAAGCACAGTTGTCTGCAAAGAACTCAGATATGTCAAAAAGCTAGTATCCTCTCAGTGCTGCCAAAGTTTTCTAAGCCATAACTCTGCTCAGGCCATTCCCCAGGGAAAACAAAACTACCATCTATGACAGAGATTAGAAAATTCTCCATAAAAGGTCAGATAATAAATCTCTTAGGTTCTGTGGGCCATAAGGTCTGTGTTGCAACTACCCAATTCTACCATCGTAATGCAAAAGCAGCCATAGACAATACATAAGCAAATGTGTGTGGATGTGTTCCAATAAAACCAAACTTACAGAAACAGGTGGCAGGTTGGATATGATTCACTAGCAAAGTTTGCCAATCTGATGTATGTTAACAACCAAATTCCTTAGAATGGTAATCCAAGACTCTTAACAACCAAATTCCTTTAAAAAAATCCAAGGTACTTAATGAATATGACCACAGAAGACTCTTACAGCTGTATTTCCTGCCACAACTCCATGCTCTGGAAGCTCCTCTATATTTTTTGCATTGCCAAAGACTTGCTAAAGCTTTGGTTGAGCACATATTAATATTCCAATACCCAGGACAAATATTACTCTTTAGGTGAAGCCTTTTCTATATCTCTACTTACCCTGAACCTTGGCAGAGTCAATACCACCCCACAGGTACATGTATAAAATGGTGTGCAGGTACTTATCACATTACAAATTCTCTAAGTTCTATATCCCCACCATCACTGGCCCTGCTAACCTGTAATCAAAGGATCTATGGAGGGCCTTTGGAGGGCATTTCTGGGTGCTCCAAAACACCAATAAGCATATCATTGTAGACACTGCCACTTCAGCCTCTCAGAGTTGATACTGTACTTCTTGGAAAAGACAACAGTACTGATAAAACTGAACCTTATTTCTTTTTCTTAAAGTCCAAAGAAATAAATGTCCAAATGTGGAAATAAGAGTTCATGGAAATTAACAGCATGATTCATGTGTAATCGATGTATATGCTTTGTTTTAAAGTTATTCCTTTAGTCTTCCTTTTTTTGGCCAAGACTCTAATGAGGTTTCTAGCCCTATTTTCTCCTCACGCACAAATGCCCTCCATAGATCCTTTAATTACAGGTTAGCAGGGGCAGACGAAAGGGACAGTTACAGGTCAGTTTATTCACCCTCTTCTCTCAGGAAGAAGCATTCTTAACATATCAAGAAAAGGAGAAATGATTCTATTTTTAGGGACCTCAAGAGAAAGTGATTTTACAACCTCCTCTGGTAATCTGTTCTAACGATTGACAAATCTTGCTGTCAGAAAACAATCTTCATAAGTACCTATATTACAGAATAAAATAGTTTTTTTCTTGTCCTATTCTTGAGGGAGATGGAAAATAGCATACATTACCTGTGTAAGAGACCTGAATGAGTTAAAAAACTTTATGAAATTATCCCTAACCTATCTGTCCTCATCCTTTTAGAATTTTCATTTCTTGAAGCATAATACTGGGTTGAAACTGCAAAGTGTTTGAAACTTAATTCCAAATATTTATTTTTTCTGGTCTCACCTAGTAGTACTAAATAACTGCTTATTACTGGCTTCCTTTGCATACCTGTTATAAAAATAAGAATTATTCATCGGATTGTAAAGGTCTAATTCTTATTTAAATGGAATTTAAAAATTAGAATTTAAAATTCAACTCCTATCTTTCATTTAGCCCCTGAGCAATAAGGTTCCCCCAACAAAGTTTTTTTTAACCTGATCATACATAGAAGATTCTTCAAATATCCCTTTTTACATGATAATATCTAATTGAAAATACATGAACATTGCAGTATGTAAAGTGGAAGGTTTGAAAGCTCATGAAATTGTAATGATTCATCTCAAATAAGAAAAACATATAGCAGGAAGGGTGATAGTTTGCAGAATGCTATTTCATTCCTGTTCAAAGCACAAATGGCTCAATTTAATCAGAAGCCTGAAGGGATAACATGAAGGGAGGGAATTATTATTTGTGTCTAGGACTTATCATTCTTCACTTATTCTTTAACTTTCCAACCTAAAGATATTTTCACTTTAATAGAATAATCTTATCTTGCTCATTTAAGGTCAAAATACCTTGTTTTATTTTATTGTACTTTACTGCATAGTCGCAAAAGTTACAAATAACACCTCTCAATACGATTTCAAAGTGCTTTACAGTTAAAATGTCATATGCCTAATAGTGATGCTGAAAGTACAGATAAAATCTGCTGACCAAAAATCAGTGCCCCATAAAATATACTTGATCAGCATACTGTACCAAAATTAAGACATCCATAAGCAAACATGTGAATAAAGCTCTATTAAGTAAAATTGACAGATTATTCTTATCTTCCAACGAGAAAACTATCCTCTACAGATCAGTGCCTCTCAAACCTGGATATACTACAGAATCACCTGGGAAACTTTTAAAACTATATTGATACCTGAACTCTATCACCTGGATATTTTGATTTGTCTGGGATGTGTCCTGGACATCAACATGTTTAAAAGTTGGCCAAATAATTCTAACACACAGCAAGGTACATGAACCACTGATGGAACTAGACAAGAGAGAGAGAATTATATAAAAAATGCAAAAAAACAAAAGGAAGGAAAGAGACTAAGAAACAAAAAGAAAGAAATAGTTTTTTTATTCAGCCTGCACTGACACTGGCATGTCCCTCCTGTCTTAGGGTAAGTACAAGTTCGAGAAAGAGAAACACACTTAACCAGCTCAAGTCACCATGGAAGATCATTGTCAGGAAAGGATTAAATGTGCAGATAGGGATAAATGTGCTGATAGACACGTGAGGTGTGAAGTCATCAATGAGTGGTTTCTCTGACTCTCTTGGGAACAACATGGTTTATTGTTTCTGCTTTTCTATTCACTCAATTCTTCTCTCTAAAATCCGGAGTCTATGGATTTTCCCACAACTTAACATTATGTTCAACCCTTGGGTTGTACAACCATAAAGTTCTAGTGTTCATCATCAGCTGACACAGGCTCTTGTTACAATTCCAAATTCCTAGGACAGCAAATCTGCCTGTGCTTGCTTGAATTAAGCATCCTCCTCTGGTAAACATATTAGTTGTAACCAAGCAGGAAGTAGGTGCAGACGTGGCCATTTAAACCATGCTCCAGCATCATCTGTGGATAGGGGAGATTTTCTTAAATGCTGTTAGAGAGGTTAACTAGAACCTAAGGACTGGTTCCCATTCTGAATGTACTGGTTTAGCCTGAGTGGCTTTGCCCACTTCACCAAATTTTGGTATTTATATATGAATCTAAAACTCATAGAGTGCACACTATATATAATTATGTTGAGTCTTGCAATCTCAAAATGCAGAGCTCCAGAGTGACGTCAGCATCATGGCGGATTGAACTCTCTCCCCCTCAACATACAAAAAAAAAGGGGGCATCCACACTGCAACAGAGGACATCCTAACACAACACAAAAACATCAGGGAGACACACACAACCATACAAGGGAGGGCAGAGAGGTGGGAGCCCCCCTCAGAAGCGCTGTAATGAGGTAAGAGAAAACTTTACTCCCTCCCTGAATAGACTGTGATCCAAGAACATGGGAGGCCTACGAGAGGAAAGGAATGGGAGAGGGGACATTCACTTGCAGGAACATCAAGAACTCCCTAGGGCTGTTGGAGCCTAGAGGGAAGACCTCTAATGGGGCAAGAGCTTTCTCAGGGGGTGACCTCATCAAGCCAACATCCCAGGAGAGCAGATAGTGAGAACAGAGCGAGAAAACCCCAAGAACATGGAGGAGAAAGTGCCCCTCCCCACACCCGCCCTGCTGCTCCACTACCTGGGATCTTGGCGAAGAAGTAGGGCTCAGAATACATGGATCTCAACCCCCACCCAGTGGCAATAGGAGGTAACTGAAACCAAACAATATCAGGATGAGTATGACTAGAGCCACCGCCTCTAGCAATATCAAACATTATATGAAATCTCCACAACAAGGTGAAAATGACAAGTACCCAGAATTAAGTCCTGAGGACAGAGAAATATATACACTAAATGACAATGAATTCAAAATAGCTATCATCGAAAAATGCAATGAGGTAAAAGAGAATGTAGATAAACAATTCAAAGAGTTCAGAAGCTACTTTAAAAACGAAACTGAAATTATAAAGAAGAATAAATCAGAAATATTAGAGATGAAAGACATAATGGAAGAAACAAAATAAAATACAGATTCACTAAACACTTGAGTGGACATCATAGAGGAGCATATCAGCATAATGGAAGATAGACATGTTGGAATGCTCCAGATAGAGTAGGAGAGAGAACTAAGACTAAGAAGATATGAAGAATGTCTCCAAGAAATGTCTGACTCAATTAAGAAATGCAACTAAAAATTATAGGTATTAAAGATGGAGACGAGAAGGAGAATGGAGCAGAAAGCATGTTCAAAGAAATAATAGCAGAGAACTTCCCAAACCTAAGGAAAGAGATGGAAATCCGTGTGGAAGAGGCTTCCAGATCACCTAAATATGTCAATATAAAAAGACCTACTGTGAAGCATATAGCAGTGAAACTGGCAAAACTGAATGACAGAGAAAGAATACTAAGGGCACCAAAGCAGAAGAAAATAACCTACAAAGGAACCCATATCAGACTTTCAGCAAATTTCTCTGCAACATCCTTACAAGCTAGGAGAGAATGGAACGACATATTCAAATCATCAAAAGACAAAAATTTTCAGCAAAGAATACTCTATCCAGCAAAAATATCCTTCAGATATAATGGAGAAATAAAAACTTTCCCAGACAAACAAAAGCCATGGGAGTGTGTAGCCACAAGAACCCCCTAGAGGAAATCCTGAAGAAGGACCTCATATCTCGGGGGAAAAAAAGGAAAAAAAGGGAGAAAGGGGTTACAAAGTATGGAGTAAGGAGATATATAGGTAGACAGAATCAGAATAAGATACAAAACACTCAAGAATAGCATAAAAGATACAAAGAAGGAAAACACCAAAAACAAAGATAATCTTGTTGTAACCACAACTCACAACAAAAGATGGAATAAGATGTAAGAAAAACAACTTAGGAGGGGAGGAGGAAGGGACTGAATAAGTCTAGATGAAGGAAACAGGAGGCCATCAGAAAATGCATTATTTTATACATGAGATTCTGAATAAAAACCTCATAGTAACCACTAAACAAAAAAGGAGAAGAGAGGCACAAATAATAAATAAGGAGAACCCCAAGAAATACATCATAAAAACTACATAATTCAATCGGTAGCCCAAAACACACAGGAAGAGAAACAAAGGAAATGCAAGAGAACTGGAAAACGAGTGTTAAAATGACAGCATTAAGCACTCTTATATCAATAATCAACCTAAACGAAAATTGATTGAATTCTCCAATCAAAAGACATAGAGTGGCAAGATGGATTAAAGAACAAGACCCAACACAATGCTGCCTCCAGGAATCACATTTCAGCTCCAATGACAGACAGAGGCTAAGAGTGATGGGATGGAAGATGATACTCCAAGATAATGGCAAACAAAAGAAAGCAGGTGTCACAATACTTATATCAGACAAAGTAGACCTGAAGATAAGACAGGCAAAAAGAGACAAAGAGGGGCAGTATATATTTATCAAAGGGAAACTCCATCAAGGAGAAATAACACCCAACACAGGAGCACCAAAGTTCATAAAGTAACTATTAACAAACCTAAAGAAGACATTAATAATAACACAACAACAGTAGGGGAGCTCAATACTCCATTCACATCAATGGATAGATCACCCAGACAGAAAATCAACAAGGACACATTGGGATTACATGAAAAGCTAAATCAGCTGTACTTAATAGACATATATAGAACACTGCATCCAAAAACACTGGAATACAAATTTTTCTCAACTGTGCATGGAACATTCTCAAGGGTAAACCATATGTTGGAAAACAAGGGAAGCTTCACTAAATTTAAGAAAATGGAAATAATAACAAGCATCTATTCCAATGACAATGCTATAAAACTAGAAATTAAATATAAGAAAACAGCTGACATAGGGACAAAGATGTGGAGACTAAACAACATGCTATTGAACAAGCAATTGATCATTGAAGAACTTAATGGAAAGATAAAAAAATCTAGAGAAACATGGAAAAGATAACATAACATACCAACTCATATGGGATGCAGCAAAAGCCACATTAAGAGGGAAATTCATCGCAATACAGGCACACCTTAACAAACAAGAAAAATCCCAAATAAGCAACCTCAAATTACACCTAACTAAATTAGAAAAAGAGGAACAAAGCCCAAAGTCAGCAGAAGGAGAGAAGTACAAAAATCAGAGCAGAAATAAATGCTATTCAAACAAAAAAAGGCAGTAGACAGGATCAATGAAACAAAGAGCTGGTTCTTTGAGAAGATAAATAAAACTGACAAACCCCTAGACAGGCTAACAAAGAAAAAAAGAGAGAAAGTTCAGATAAACAATATTAGAAATCAAAGGGGAGAATAACAATGGTACCACAGAAATACAACGGATTCTAACAGAATACTACGAAAAACTACATGTTAACAAAATAGATAATCTAGAGGAAATGGATAAATTCTTAGACTCTTACAACCTCTCAAAGCTGAATCAAGAATAAACAGATAATCTCAATAGACCAATCACATGAAAAGAGACTGAGACAGTAATCAAAAGCATCCCAAAGAATAAAACTTCGGACCAGATGGTTTCCCTGGGGAATTCTACCAAACTTTCAGAAGGGATTTAACACCTACACTTCTCAAGATATTTCAAAAAATTAGAGAAGATGGAACACTTCCTGAGACATTCTATGAGGCCAACATCACTCTGATACCGAAGCCTGACAACGACAACACAAGAAAGGAGTACTACAGGCCAATATCGCTGATGAAGATAGATGCAAACAACCTCAAAAAAGTATTGGCAACCTGAATACAGCAATACATCAGAAAGATCATACATCATGAA